>NW_027175634.1:0-77486 GCF_028021215.1 Eschrichtius robustus
CATTTTTGTTGATGGCCATTCTGACTGGTGTGAGCTGATAGGTTTTTGTAATTTGGGTTTACATGTCTGTAAAAATTCCTACAATTCATCATTTTTCCACGCCTTTTTCTTTTCCGTTAAAAGAAAAAAGAAAAAAAAGTGTGAGTATAAGATACCTCTTCAAATTTTCTTTTTGGAAGGTTGCACTCTAGAATTTTTTGGTCCATTTTCGACCTCAGTATTTTTTGGAGGGCAGGTGTCATTTACAGGACTGCAATTGGTGAATATTTAGTGACCTTTTGCAGTGGGTTTAAAGCTGCTGTTGTGGGAAACGGCCACAAGGATGCAGCATTTCCCCATTCCCAAATCTGGGTACTAGGGCAGCAGAGCCGTTCTGGAAGTCGTTGGCCTAGGTTGTAAATTTGAATGGAACGTGCCAGGAAAACCCCCATAAGTTTATGTCTCATTATTCCTAGTTCGTTGTTTTAATTTTTTTCAATTGGGGTAATGGTTAGAATGTTGCTTGTCCAAGGTGTACACACTCTGGTTCATCTACATATTCTATATACCTATTTATGTGGAGATCCTCTTCCCGTGTAAATTATTACAGAGTGTTCCGTAAACCTTCCTTGCTATATGGTCGGTCGTTTTGATATATGTGTATAATATGTATGTGTATACATATGGTAACGCTAATCTTCATTTATCCATTCCCCCCACCTTTCTTTTTAGATAAGCATAGTTTGTTTTTAATAAGTCTGTGATTGACTTTCTCTGTGGAAATATGTTCATTTGTGTCAGTTATTAGATAACGCCTATAAGTGATATCGTAGGATATAGGACTTTTGCTTTCCGACTTACCTCATGTTCTGTGATTATCTCCAAGATCATCTATGCTGCCTCAAAGAGCAGTGTTTCATTGTTTTCCATGGCTAGTATTCATTGTGGACATGGACCACTTCTTCTTTATCCTTTCATCTGTTGATGGACATTTTGGTTGCTTCACTGTCTTGTCTATTGTGAACAAGGCTGCAGTGCAGCTTTTGCAGCCCGGGTCCTCTTCATTCTGGTCTTCTCAGGTGAGAGGCCCATTGGTGCGCCTGCTGGATTGAATGGTACCTCAATTTTTCCTTTTAAACGCAGCTCCTTTCTGTTCTCATTATTAGCGTTTAACCCTTTTCCATCTCACCAGCAGCTAGAGGGTACAGAGTTCTCTAAAACCTCTTCAGCATTTATTGTTTGTAGACTTTTTGCCAATGGTCAGTCGACTGGTGTGAGTTGAAAACTTTTTGTAGATTAGATTGCATGAGTCTAATACTTCCTGAGGTGAGCTTTTATCCATTTTCCTTTCTTGAAAAAGAGAGTGAGTAAAACTTACCTCTTCATACTATCTTCGTGAACATTTTGCCTGTTTTGAATTCTTTTTTTATCCATTCCCTACCTCAGCACAGTTTTGAGGGCAGGTGTCCTTTACAGCCCTGAGTCCTTGTGAATGGTAAGTGACCATTAGCTGTGGGTTAAAAGCTGCTCTTGCGGGAACCGGCCACAAGGCGGCAGCATTTCTCCTTTACCAAATCTGGTTACTAGGGCAACAGAGCCTTACTGGAAGTGGTGTTCTAGGTTGTAAATTAGAATGGAATGTGCGAGTAAAAAACCCTTTACATTTATGTCTCATTACTTCTTGTTGGTATTTTTCACTTAATTTTTTATTTTTCATCACAGCAAACTTGATTACAATGTTTTGTTTGTTCTAGGTGTGCAAGATGTGGTTCTTTCACACATATACGTATATCTATTCTTCTTCGGATCCTTTTCCCATGTAGGTTATGACACAATGTTGAGTAGTCTTCTCTTGGTATTGTGTAGGTCTTTGGTGATTATGTATTTCACATGTGTTTGTATCTCTCTGTTAACCTCAATATGGTAATGTATCCAATCCTCACACCTTTCCATTTGGTGAACCATAATTTCTTTTAATGGATCTATGATAGCGTTTCTCTGTGGAAATATCTTTGTTTGTATCATTTTTTTAGGTAACACCTATATGTGATATGATAGGATATGTGTCTTTCGCTTTCTCACTTACTCCAAGTTGCATGATTACTTCTAGACTCATCTATGGTGCTGCAAATGGCATTGTTTCATTTTTTCACTAGCTCATATTCCATCTGTAGAGGTAGCAGTTCTTCTTTGTCCACCCATCTGTCGGTGGACTTTTTGGTTACTTCCATATCTTGGCTATTGTAATCCTATGCAATGCAGATTTGCGTGCCTGTGTCCTTCCAATTCTGTCTTCTTAGTTTATAGGTCCAGGAAGAGGTCTGCTGGATCATATGGTAGCTCAATGTTTACCTTTTAAAGGCACCTCTATTCTGTTCTGCTTAGTGGCTCTTTCCAGGTTACGTCCCACTTACAGTGGAGGGTATGTATTTCTTCCCAGCACCTTCAGCATTTATTCTTTGTAGTTTTTGCTGATGGTTATTCTGAGTGGTGTGAGCTGATACCTCTTTGTGGTTGAATTTGCTTGTGTCTCATAACGCGTTGAAATTGAGCTTTAAGACATGTCCTTTTTATTTTTCCAGCTGTGATTAGAGCTTATTTCTTCAAAGTGTTTTCTTAAAGTATGTGTCACCGTTTTGAAATATTTTGGCCATTATCTCCCTCAAGACGTTTTGAGGGCAGGTTTCATTTACAGCCCTGCAGTACTTGTTCATATGAAGTGACCATTAGCTCAGGCTTTAAACCTGCTTTTGCAGGTAACGGCCAGAGAGCGGCAGCCTTTCTACGTTCCCCTTGCTGGTACTAGGGAAACAGACCTACCGGCCAGTGGTGTTCTTCGGTTATAAATTAGAGTGCAATGTGCCCGGATAAACCCACAAATGTTGATGTCTCCTTGTTTTTGTTTGTTTTTAAATTTAATTTATATTTATTATTAGAGTAATATTCCATTGTGTACGTGGACCACTTCTTCTTGGTGCATTCCTCGGTTGATGGACATTTTCATTGCTTCCAAGTGCTGGCTATGGTAAATATTGCTGGCGTACAGGTTTGCCAGCCTGTGACTTTTTGATTCTCATTTTCTCAGGTGATAGGCCAAGCAGTGGTTGTGATTGCTTGACTGGTAGCTCAATGTTTCCCTTTTCAAAACACCTACATTGTGTTTTCATTAGTGGCTCTTTACATGCCCCCCCCCCTTACAACCGAGGGTACGCATCTCTCCACCCTCCCTTCACCGTTTATTTTTTGCAGCATTTTTCCTAATGGCCATTCTGACTGCTGTGAGCTGATAGGTTTTTGTAATATGGGTATGCATGTCATTAAAATTTTTAAAATTCATCATATTCCTACGCCTTTATCTTTTCTCTTAAAAGAAAAAAAACGTGAGTACAATATAGCTCTTGAAATTGTCTTCTTCGAAGGTTGCCCCCTTCTGAATTTTTTGGTCGATTTTTGACCCCAGGAATTTTTTGGAGGGCAGGTGCCATTGACAGAAGTGCAAGTTGGTGAAAATTGAGTGACCTTTTGCAGTGGGTTCAAAGCTGCTGTTGTGGGAAACGTCCACAAGGAGGTAGCATTTCTCCATTCCCCAATCTGGGTGCTAGGGCAGCAGAGCCTTTCTGGAAGTCATTGTCCTAGGCTGTAAATTAGAATGGAATTTGCCAGGAGAAATCCCCATAAGTTTATGTCTCATTACTTCTTCTTGGTTTTTAAATTTTTTTTAATCTGGGTAAAGTTTAGAATATTGTTTGTCCTAGGTGTACACAATCTGGTTCATTTGTACATTATGAATGTCTATTAATGTACAGATCCTCTTCCCATGTAAAATATTACAGTGTTCCGTCGACCTCCCTTGCTATATGTTCGGTCTTTTTGATACATGTATATAATATGTATTTGTATATGTATAGTAACACTAATCTTCATTTCTCAATTTCCCCCCTCCTTTCCTTTTAGATGAGCATAGTTTGTTTTCTAAGCCTGTGAGTGTCTTTCTCTTTGGAAATATGTTCATCTGTGTCAGTTATTAGATAATGCCATAAGTGATAATATAGGATATAGGTCTTTTGCTTTCCGACCTACTTCATGTTTTCTGATTATCTCCAGGCTCATCTATGGTGCCTCAAAGAGCAGTGCTTCAATGTTTTCCATGGCTAATATTCCACTGTGTACATGGACCACTTCTTCTTGGTGCAGTCCTCTGTTGATGGACATTTTCGTTGCTTCCAAGTGTTGCCTACGGTAAATATTGCTGGAGTGCAGGATTGCCAGCCTGTGATTTTTGATTTTCATTTTCTCAGGTGATAGACCCAGCAGTGGGTATGATTGATTGACTGGTATGGTAGCTCAACGTTGACCTTTTCAAGGCACCTCAATTGTGCTTTCATTAGTGGCGCTTACCACGTCCCCCTTAGAATCGAGGGTACGCATTTCTCCACAATCACGTCGGCATTTATTGTTTGCAGCATTTTTGTTGATGGCCATTCTGACTGGTGTGAGCTGATAGGTTTTTGTAATTTGGGTTTACATGTCTGTAAAAATTCCTACAATTCATCATTTTTCCACGCCTTTTTCTTTTCCGTTAAAAGAAAAAAGAAAAAAAAGTGTGAGTATAAGATACCTCTTCAAATTTTCTTTTTGGAAGGTTGCACTCTAGAATTTTTTGGTCCATTTTCGACCTCAGTATTTTTTGGAGGGCAGGTGTCATTTACAGGACTGCAATTGGTGAATATTTAGTGACCTTTTGCAGTGGGTTTAAAGCTGCTGTTGTGGGAAACGGCCACAAGGATGCAGCATTTCCCCATTCCCAAATCTGGGTACTAGGGCAGCAGAGCCGTTCTGGAAGTCGTTGGCCTAGGTTGTAAATTTGAATGGAACGTGCCAGGAAAACCCCCATAAGTTTATGTCTCATTATTCCTAGTTCGTTGTTTTAATTTTTTCAATTGGGGTAATGGTTAGAATGTTGCTTGTCCAAGGTGTACACACTCTGGTTCATCTACATATTCTATATACCTATTTATGTGGAGATCCTCTTCCCGTGTAAATTATTACAGAGTGTTCCGTAAACCTTCCTTGCTATATGGTCGGTCTTTTTGATATATGTGTATAATATGTATGTGTATACATATGGTAACGCTAATCTTCATTTATCCATTCCCCCCACCTTTCCTTTTAGATAAGCATAGTTTGTTTTTAATAAGTCTGTGATTGACTTTCTCTGTGGAAATATGTTCATTTGTGTCAGTTATTAGATAACGCCTATAAGTGATATCGTAGGATATAGGACTTTTGCTTTCCGACTTACCTCATGTTCTGTGATTATCTCCAAGATCATCTATGCTGCCTCAAAGAGCAGTGTTTCATTGTTTTCCATGGCTAGTATTCATTGTGGACATGGACCACTTCTTCTTTATCCTTTCATCTGTTGATGGACATTTTGGTTGCTTCACTGTCTTGTCTATTGTGAACAAGGCTGCAGTGCAGCTTTTGCAGCCCGGGTCCTCTTCATTCTGGTCTTCTCAGGTGAGAGGCCCATTGGTGCGCCTGCTGGATTGAATGGCACCTCAATTTTTCCTTTTAAACGCAGCTCCTTTCTGTTCTCATTATTAGCGTTTAACCCTTTTCCATCTCACCAGCAGCTAGAGGGTACAGAGTTCTCTAAAACCTCTTCAGCATTTATTGTTTGTAGACTTTTTGCCAATGGTCAGTCGACTGGTGTGAGTTGAAAACTTTTTGTAGATTAGATTGCATGAGTCTAATACTTCCTGAGGTGAGCTTTTATCCATTTTCCTTTCTTGAAAAAGAGAGTGAGTAAAACTTACCTCTTCATACTATCTTCGTGAACATTTTGCCTGTTTTGAATTCTTTTTTTATCCATTCCCTACCTCAGCACAGTTTTGAGGGCAGGTGTCCTTTACAGCCCTGAGTCCTTGTGAATGGTAAGTGACCATTAGCTGTGGGTTAAAAGCTGCTCTTGCGGGAACCGGCCACAAGGCGGCAGCATTTCTCCTTTACCAAATCTGGTTACTAGGGCAACAGAGCCTTACTGGAAGTGGTGTTCTAGGTTGTAAATTAGAATGGAATGTGCGAGTAAAAAACCCTTTACATTTATGTCTCATTACTTCTTGTTGGTATTTTTCACTTAATTTTTTATTTTTCATCACAGCAAACTTGATTACAATGTTTTGTTTGTTCTAGGTGTGCAAGATGTGGTTCTTTCACACATATACGTATATCTATTCTTCTTCGGATCCTTTTCCCATGTAGGTTATGACACAATGTTGAGTAGTCTTCTCTTGGTATTGTGTAGGTCTTTGGTGATTATGTATTTCACATGTGTTTGTATCTCTCTGTTAACCTCAATATGGTAATGTATCCAATCCTCACACCTTTCCATTTGGTGAACCATAATTTCTTTTAATGGATCTATGATAGCGTTTCTCTGTGGAAATATCTTTGTTTGTATCATTTTTTTAGGTAACACCTATATGTGATATGATAGGATATGTGTCTTTCGCTTTCTCACTTACTCCAAGTTGCATGATTACTTCTAGACTCATCTATGGTGCTGCAAATGGCATTGTTTCATTTTTTCACTAGCTCATATTCCATCTGTAGAGGTAGCAGTTCTTCTTTGTCCACCCATCTGTCGGTGGACTTTTTGGTTACTTCCATATCTTGGCTATTGTAATCCTATGCAATGCAGATTTGCGTGCCTGTGTCCTTCCAATTCTGTCTTCTTAGTTTATAGGTCCAGGAAGAGGTCTGCTGGATCATATGGTAGCTCAATGTTTACCTTTTAAAGGCACCTCTATTCTGTTCTGCTTAGTGGCTCTTTCCAGGTTACGTCCCACTTACAGTGGAGGGTATGTATTTCTTCCCAGCACCTTCAGCATTTATTCTTTGTAGTTTTTGCTGATGGTTATTCTGAGTGGTGTGAGCTGATACCTCTTTGTGGTTGAATTTGCTTGTGTCTCATAACGCGTTGAAATTGAGCTTTAAGACATGTCCTTTTTATTTTTCCAGCTGTGATTAGAGCTTATTTCTTCAAAGTGTTTTCTTAAAGTATGTGTCACCGTTTTGAAATATTTTGGCCATTATCTCCCTCAAGACGTTTTGAGGGCAGGTTTCATTTACAGCCCTGCAGTACTTGTTCATATGAAGTGACCATTAGCTCAGGCTTTAAACCTGCTTTTGCAGGTAACGGCCAGAGAGCGGCAGCCTTTCTACGTTCCCCTTGCTGGTACTAGGGAAACAGACCTACCGGCCAGTGGTGTTCTTCGGTTATAAATTAGAGTGCAATGTGCCCGGATAAACCCACAAATGTTGATGTCTCCTTGTTTTTGTTTGTTTTTAAATTTAATTTATATTTATTATTAGAGTAATATTCCATTGTGTACGTGGACCACTTCTTCTTGGTGCATTCCTCGGTTGATGGACATTTTCATTGCTTCCAAGTGCTGGCTATGGTAAATATTGCTGGCGTACAGGTTTGCCAGCCTGTGACTTTTTGATTCTCATTTTCTCAGGTGATAGGCCAAGCAGTGGTTGTGATTGCTTGACTGGTAGCTCAATGTTTCCCTTTTCAAAACACCTACATTGTGTTTTCATTAGTGGCTCTTTACATGCCCCCCCCCCCTTACAACCGAGGGTACGCATCTCTCCACCCTCCCTTCACCGTTTATTTTTTGCAGCATTTTTCCTAATGGCCATTCTGACTGCTGTGAGCTGATAGGTTTTTGTAATATGGGTATGCATGTCATTAAAATTTTTAAAATTCATCATATTCCTACGCCTTTATCTTTTCTCTTAAAAGAAAAAAAACGTGAGTACAATATAGCTCTTGAAATTGTCTTCTTCGAAGGTTGCCCCCTTCTGAATTTTTTGGTCGATTTTTGACCCCAGGAATTTTTTGGAGGGCAGGTGCCATTGACAGAAGTGCAAGTTGGTGAAAATTGAGTGACCTTTTGCAGTGGGTTCAAAGCTGCTGTTGTGGGAAACGTCCACAAGGAGGTAGCATTTCTCCATTCCCCAATCTGGGTGCTAGGGCAGCAGAGCCTTTCTGGAAGTCATTGTCCTAGGTTGTAAATTAGAATGGAATTTGCCAGGAGAAATCCCCATAAGTTTATGTCTCATTACTTCTTCTTGGTTTTTAATTTTTTTTTAATCTGGGTAAAGTTTAGAATATTGTTTGTCCTAGGTGTACACAATCTGGTTCATTTGTACATTATGAATGTCTATTAATGTACAGATCCTCTTCCCATGTAAAATATTACAGTGTTCCGTCGACCTCCCTTGCTATATGTTCGGTCTTTTTGATACATGTATATACTATGTATTTGTATATGTATAGTAACACTAATCTTCATTTCTCAATTTCCCCCCTCCTTTCCTTTTAGATGAGCATAGTTTGTTTTCTAAGCCTGTGAGTGTCTTTCTCTTTGGAAATATGTTCATCTGTGTCAGTTATTAGATAATGCCATAAGTGATAATATAGGATATAGGTCTTTTGCTTTCCGACCTACTTCATGTTTTCTGATTATCTCCAGGCTCATCTATGGTGCCTCAAAGAGCAGTGCTTCAATGTTTTCCATGGCTAATATTCCACTGTGTACATGGACCACTTCTTCTTGGTGCAGTCCTCTGTTGATGGACATTTTCGTTGCTTCCAAGTGTTGCCTACGGTAAATATTGCTGGAGTGCAGGATTGCCAGCCTGTGATTTTTGATTTTCATTTTCTCAGGTGATAGACCCAGCAGTGGGTATGATTGATTGACTGGTATGGTAGCTCAACGTTGACCTTTTCAAGGCACCTCAATTGTGCTTTCATTAGTGGCGCTTACCACGTCCCCCTTAGAATCGAGGGTACGCATTTCTCCACAATCACGTCGGCATTTATTGTTTGCAGCATTTTTGTTGATGGCCATTCTGACTGGTGTGAGCTGATAGGTTTTTGTAATTTGGGTTTACATGTCTGTAAAAATTCCTACAATTCATCATTTTTCCACGCCTTTTTCTTTTCCGTTAAAAGAAAAAAGAAAAAAAAGTGTGAGTATAAGATACCTCTTCAAATTTTCTTTTTGGAAGGTTGCACTCTAGAATTTTTTGGTCCATTTTCGACCTCAGTATTTTTTGGAGGGCAGGTGTCATTTACAGGACTGCAATTGGTGAATATTTAGTGACCTTTTGCAGTGGGTTTAAAGCTGCTGTTGTGGGAAACGGCCACAAGGATGCAGCATTTCCCCATTCCCAAATCTGGGTACTAGGGCAGCAGAGCCGTTCTGGAAGTCGTTGGCCTAGGTTGTAAATTTGAATGGAACGTGCCAGGAAAACCCCCATAAGTTTATGTCTCATTATTCCTAGTTCGTTGTTTTAATTTTTTCAATTGGGGTAATGGTTAGAATGTTGCTTGTCCAAGGTGTACACACTCTGGTTCATCTACATATTCTATATACCTATTTATGTGGAGATCCTCTTCCCGTGTAAATTATTACAGAGTGTTCCGTAAACCTTCCTTGCTATATGGTCGGTCGTTTTGATATATGTGTATAATATGTATGTGTATACATATGGTAACGCTAATCTTCATTTATCCATTCCCCCCACCTTTCCTTTTAGATAAGCATAGTTTGTTTTTAATAAGTCTGTGATTGACTTTCTCTGTGGAAATATGTTCATTTGTGTCAGTTATTAGATAACGCCTATAAGTGATATCGTAGGATATAGGACTTTTGCTTTCCGACTTACCTCATGTTCTGTGATTATCTCCAAGATCATCTATGCTGCCTCAAAGAGCAGTGTTTCATTGTTTTCCATGGCTAGTATTCATTGTGGACATGGACCACTTCTTCTTTATCCTTTCATCTGTTGATGGACATTTTGGTTGCTTCACTGTCTTGTCTATTGTGAACAAGGCTGCAGTGCAGCTTTTGCAGCCCGGGTCCTCTTCATTCTGGTCTTCTCAGGTGAGAGGCCCATTGGTGCGCCTGCTGGATTGAATGGCACCTCAATTTTTCCTTTTAAACGCAGCTCCTTTCTGTTCTCATTATTAGCGTTTAACCCTTTTCCATCTCACCAGCAGCTAGAGGGTACAGAGTTCTCTAAAACCTCTTCAGCATTTATTGTTTGTAGACTTTTTGCCAATGGTCAGTCGACTGGTGTGAGTTGAAAACTTTTTGTAGATTAGATTGCATGAGTCTAATACTTCCTGAGGTGAGCTTTTATCCATTTTCCTTTCTTGAAAAAGAGAGTGAGTAAAACTTACCTCTTCATACTATCTTCGTGAACATTTTGCCTGTTTTGAATTCTTTTTTTATCCATTCCCTACCTCAGCACAGTTTTGAGGGCAGGTGTCCTTTACAGCCCTGAGTCCTTGTGAATGGTAAGTGACCATTAGCTGTGGGTTAAAAGCTGCTCTTGCGGGAACCGGCCACAAGGCGGCAGCATTTCTCCTTTACCAAATCTGGTTACTAGGGCAACAGAGCCTTACTGGAAGTGGTGTTCTAGGTTGTAAATTAGAATGGAATGTGCGAGTAAAAAACCCTTTACATTTATGTCTCATTACTTCTTGTTGGTATTTTTCACTTAATTTTTTATTTTTCATCACAGCAAACTTGATTACAATGTTTTGTTTGTTCTAGGTGTGCAAGATGTGGTTCTTTCACACATATACGTATATCTATTCTTCTTCGGATCCTTTTCCCATGTAGGTTATGACACAATGTTGAGTAGTCTTCTCTTGGTATTGTGTAGGTCTTTGGTGATTATGTATTTCACATGTGTTTGTATCTCTCTGTTAACCTCAATATGGTAATGTATCCAATCCTCACACCTTTCCATTTGGTGAACCATAATTTCTTTTAATGGATCTATGATAGCGTTTCTCTGTGGAAATATCTTTGTTTGTATCATTTTTTTAGGTAACACCTATATGTGATATGATAGGATATGTGTCTTTCGCTTTCTCACTTACTCCAAGTTGCATGATTACTTCTAGACTCATCTATGGTGCTGCAAATGGCATTGTTTCATTTTTTCACTAGCTCATATTCCATCTGTAGAGGTAGCAGTTCTTCTTTGTCCACCCATCTGTCGGTGGACTTTTTGGTTACTTCCATATCTTGGCTATTGTAATCCTATGCAATGCAGATTTGCGTGCCTGTGTCCTTCCAATTCTGTCTTCTTAGTTTATAGGTCCAGGAAGAGGTCTGCTGGATCATATGGTAGCTCAATGTTTACCTTTTAAAGGCACCTCTATTCTGTTCTGCTTAGTGGCTCTTTCCAGGTTACGTCCCACTTACAGTGGAGGGTATGTATTTCTTCCCAGCACCTTCAGCATTTATTCTTTGTAGTTTTTGCTGATGGTTATTCTGAGTGGTGTGAGCTGATACCTCTTTGTGGTTGAATTTGCTTGTGTCTCATAACGCGTTGAAATTGAGCTTTAAGACATGTCCTTTTTATTTTTCCAGCTGTGATTAGAGCTTATTTCTTCAAAGTGTTTTCTTAAAGTATGTGTCACCGTTTTGAAATATTTTGGCCATTATCTCCCTCAAGACGTTTTGAGGGCAGGTTTCATTTACAGCCCTGCAGTACTTGTTCATATGAAGTGACCATTAGCTCAGGCTTTAAACCTGCTTTTGCAGGTAACGGCCAGAGAGCGGCAGCCTTTCTACGTTCCCCTTGCTGGTACTAGGGAAACAGACCTACCGGCCAGTGGTGTTCTTCGGTTATAAATTAGAGTGCAATGTGCCCGGATAAACCCACAAATGTTGATGTCTCCTTGTTTTTGTTTGTTTTTAAATTTAATTTATATTTATTATTAGAGTAATATTCCATTGTGTACGTGGACCACTTCTTCTTGGTGCATTCCTCGGTTGATGGACATTTTCATTGCTTCCAAGTGCTGGCTATGGTAAATATTGCTGGCGTACAGGTTTACCAGCCTGTGACTTTTTGATTCTCATTTTCTCAGGTGATAGGCCAAGCAGTGGTTGTGATTGCTTGACTGGTAGCTCAATGTTTCCCTTTTCAAAACACCTACATTGTGTTTTCATTAGTGGCTCTTTACATGCCCCCCCCCCTTACAACCGAGGGTACGCATCTCTCCACCCTCCCTTCACCGTTTATTTTTTGCAGCATTTTTCCTAATGGCCATTCTGACTGCTGTGAGCTGATAGGTTTTTGTAATATGGGTATGCATGTCATTAAAATTTTTAAAATTCATCATATTCCTACGCCTTTATCTTTTCTCTTAAAAGAAAAAAAACGTGAGTACAATATAGCTCTTGAAATTGTCTTCTTCGAAGGTTGCCCCCTTCTGAATTTTTTGGTCGATTTTTGACCCCAGGAATTTTTTGGAGGGCAGGTGCCATTGACAGAAGTGCAAGTTGGTGAAAATTGAGTGACCTTTTGCAGTGGGTTCAAAGCTGCTGTTGTGGGAAACGTCCACAAGGAGGTAGCATTTCTCCATTCCCCAATCTGGGTGCTAGGGCAGCAGAGCCTTTCTGGAAGTCATTGTCCTAGGTTGTAAATTAGAATGGAATTTGCCAGGAGAAATCCCCATAAGTTTATGTCTCATTACTTCTTCTTGGTTTTTAATTTTTTTTTAATCTGGGTAAAGTTTAGAATATTGTTTGTCCTAGGTGTACACAATCTGGTTCATTTGTACATTATGAATGTCTATTAATGTACAGATCCTCTTCCCATGTAAAATATTACAGTGTTCCGTCGACCTCCCTTGCTATATGTTCGGTCTTTTTGATACATGTATATACTATGTATTTGTATATGTATAGTAACACTAATCTTCATTTCTCAATTTCCCCCCTCCTTTCCTTTTAGATGAGCATAGTTTGTTTTCTAAGCCTGTGAGTGTCTTTCTCTTTGGAAATATGTTCATCTGTGTCAGTTATTAGATAATGCCATAAGTGATAATATAGGATATAGGTCTTTTGCTTTCCGACCTACTTCATGTTTTCTGATTATCTCCAGGCTCATCTATGGTGCCTCAAAGAGCAGTGCTTCAATGTTTTCCATGGCTAATATTCCACTGTGTACATGGACCACTTCTTCTTGGTGCAGTCCTCTGTTGATGGACATTTTCGTTGCTTCCAAGTGTTGCCTACGGTAAATATTGCTGGAGTGCAGGATTGCCAGCCTGTGATTTTTGATTTTCATTTTCTCAGGTGATAGACCCAGCAGTGGGTATGATTGATTGACTGGTATGGTAGCTCAACGTTGACCTTTTCAAGGCACCTCAATTGTGCTTTCATTAGTGGCGCTTACCACGTCCCCCTTAGAATCGAGGGTACGCATTTCTCCACAATCACGTCGGCATTTATTGTTTGCAGCATTTTTGTTGATGGCCATTCTGACTGGTGTGAGCTGATAGGTTTTTGTAATTTGGGTTTACATGTCTGTAAAAATTCCTACAATTCATCATTTTTCCACGCCTTTTTCTTTTCCGTTAAAAGAAAAAAGAAAAAAAAGTGTGAGTATAAGATACCTCTTCAAATTTTCTTTTTGGAAGGTTGCACTCTAGAATTTTTTGGTCCATTTTCGACCTCAGTATTTTTTGGAGGGCAGGTGTCATTTACAGGACTGCAATTGGTGAATATTTAGTGACCTTTTGCAGTGGGTTTAAAGCTGCTGTTGTGGGAAACGGCCACAAGGATGCAGCATTTCCCCATTCCCAAATCTGGGTACTAGGGCAGCAGAGCCGTTCTGGAAGTCGTTGGCCTAGGTTGTAAATTTGAATGGAACGTGCCAGGAAAACCCCCATAAGTTTATGTCTCATTATTCCTAGTTCGTTGTTTTAATTTTTTTCAATTGGGGTAATGGTTAGAATGTTGCTTGTCCAAGGTGTACACACTCTGGTTCATCTACATATTCTATATACCTATTTATGTGGAGATCCTCTTCCCGTGTAAATTATTACAGAGTGTTCCGTAAACCTTCCTTGCTATATGGTCGGTCGTTTTGATATATGTGTATAATATGTATGTGTATACATATGGTAACGCTAATCTTCATTTATCCATTCCCCCCACCTTTCTTTTTAGATAAGCATAGTTTGTTTTTAATAAGTCTGTGATTGACTTTCTCTGTGGAAATATTTTCATTTGTGTCAGTTATTAGATAACGCCTATAAGTGATATCGTAGGATATAGGACTTTTGCTTTCCGACTTACCTCATGTTCTGTGATTATCTCCAAGATCATCTATGCTGCCTCAAAGAGCAGTGTTTCATTGTTTTCCATGGCTAGTATTCATTGTGGACATGGACCACTTCTTCTTTATCCTTTCATCTGTTGATGGACATTTTGGTTGCTTCACTGTCTTGTCTATTGTGAACAAGGCTGCAGTGCAGCTTTTGCAGCCCGGGTCCTCTTCATTCTGGTCTTCTCAGGTGAGAGGCCCATTGGTGCGCCTGCTGGATTGAATGGTACCTCAATTTTTCCTTTTAAACGCAGCTCCTTTCTGTTCTCATTATTAGCGTTTAACCCTTTTCCATCTCACCAGCAGCTAGAGGGTACAGAGTTCTCTAAAACCTCTTCAGCATTTATTGTTTGTAGACTTTTTGCCAATGGTCAGTCGACTGGTGTGAGTTGAAAACTTTTTGTAGATTAGATTGCATGAGTCTAATACTTCCTGAGGTGAGCTTTTATCCATTTTCCTTTCTTGAAAAAGAGAGTGAGTAAAACTTACCTCTTCATACTATCTTCGTGAACATTTTGCCTGTTTTGAATTCTTTTTTTATCCATTCCCTACCTCAGCACAGTTTTGAGGGCAGGTGTCCTTTACAGCCCTGAGTCCTTGTGAATGGTAAGTGACCATTAGCTGTGGGTTAAAAGCTGCTCTTGCGGGAACCGGCCACAAGGCGGCAGCATTTCTCCTTTACCAAATCTGGTTACTAGGGCAACAGAGCCTTACTGGAAGTGGTGTTCTAGGTTGTAAATTAGAATGGAATGTGCGAGTAAAAAACCCTTTACATTTATGTCTCATTACTTCTTGTTGGTATTTTTCACTTAATTTTTTATTTTTCATCACAGCAAACTTGATTACAATGTTTTGTTTGTTCTAGGTGTGCAAGATGTGGTTCTTTCACACATATACGTATATCTATTCTTCTTCGGATCCTTTTCCCATGTAGGTTATGACACAATGTTGAGTAGTCTTCTCTTGGTATTGTGTAGGTCTTTGGTGATTATGTATTTCACATGTGTTTGTATCTCTCTGTTAACCTCAATATGGTAATGTATCCAATCCTCACACCTTTCCATTTGGTGAACCATAATTTCTTTTAATGGATCTATGATAGCGTTTCTCTGTGGAAATATCTTTGTTTGTATCATTTTTTTAGGTAACACCTATATGTGATATGATAGGATATGTGTCTTTCGCTTTCTCACTTACTCCAAGTTGCATGATTACTTCTAGACTCATCTATGGTGCTGCAAATGGCATTGTTTCATTTTTTCACTAGCTCATATTCCATCTGTAGAGGTAGCAGTTCTTCTTTGTCCACCCATCTGTCGGTGGACTTTTTGGTTACTTCCATATCTTGGCTATTGTAATCCTATGCAATGCAGATTTGCGTGCCTGTGTCCTTCCAATTCTGTCTTCTTAGTTTATAGGTCCAGGAAGAGGTCTGCTGGATCATATGGTAGCTCAATGTTTACCTTTTAAAGGCACCTCTATTCTGTTCTGCTTAGTGGCTCTTTCCAGGTTACGTCCCACTTACAGTGGAGGGTATGTATTTCTTCCCAGCACCTTCAGCATTTATTCTTTGTAGTTTTTGCTGATGGTTATTCTGAGTGGTGTGAGCTGATACCTCTTTGTGGTTGAATTTGCTTGTGTCTCATAACGCGTTGAAATTGAGCTTTAAGACATGTCCTTTTTATTTTTCCAGCTGTGATTAGAGCTTATTTCTTCAAAGTGTTTTCTTAAAGTATGTGTCACCGTTTTGAAATATTTTGGCCATTATCTCCCTCAAGACGTTTTGAGGGCAGGTTTCATTTACAGCCCTGCAGTACTTGTTCATATGAAGTGACCATTAGCTCAGGCTTTAAACCTGCTTTTGCAGGTAACGGCCAGAGAGCGGCAGCCTTTCTACGTTCCCCTTGCTGGTACTAGGGAAACAGACCTACCGGCCAGTGGTGTTCTTCGGTTATAAATTAGAGTGCAATGTGCCCGGATAAACCCACAAATGTTGATGTCTCCTTGTTTTTGTTTGTTTTTAAATTTAATTTATATTTATTATTAGAGTAATATTCCATTGTGTACGTGGACCACTTCTTCTTGGTGCATTCCTCGGTTGATGGACATTTTCATTGCTTCCAAGTGCTGGCTATGGTAAATATTGCTGGCGTACAGGTTTGCCAGCCTGTGACTTTTTGATTCTCATTTTCTCAGGTGATAGGCCAAGCAGTGGTTGTGATTGCTTGACTGGTAGCTCAATGTTTCCCTTTTCAAAACACCTACATTGTGTTTTCATTAGTGGCTCTTTACATGCCCCCCCCCCTTACAACCGAGGGTACGCATCTCTCCACCCTCCCTTCACCGTTTATTTTTTGCAGCATTTTTCCTAATGGCCATTCTGACTGCTGTGAGCTGATAGGTTTTTGTAATATGGGTATGCATGTCATTAAAATTTTTAAAATTCATCATATTCCTACGCCTTTATCTTTTCTCTTAAAAGAAAAAAAACGTGAGTACAATATAGCTCTTGAAATTGTCTTCTTCGAAGGTTGCCCCCTTCTGAATTTTTTGGTCGATTTTTGACCCCAGGAATTTTTTGGAGGGCAGGTGCCATTGACAGAAGTGCAAGTTGGTGAAAATTGAGTGACCTTTTGCAGTGGGTTCAAAGCTGCTGTTGTGGGAAACGTCCACAAGGAGGTAGCATTTCTCCATTCCCCAATCTGGGTGCTAGGGCAGCAGAGCCTTTCTGGAAGTCATTGTCCTAGGTTGTAAATTAGAATGGAATTTGCCAGGAGAAATCCCCATAAGTTTATGTCTCATTACTTCTTCTTGGTTTTTAATTTTTTTTTAATCTGGGTAAAGTTTAGAATATTGTTTGTCCTAGGTGTACACAATCTGGTTCATTTGTACATTATGAATGTCTATTAATGTACAGATCCTCTTCCCATGTAAAATATTACAGTGTTCCGTCGACCTCCCTTGCTATATGTTCGGTCTTTTTGATACATGTATATACTATGTATTTGTATATGTATAGTAACACTAATCTTCATTTCTCAATTTCCCCCCTCCTTTCCTTTTAGATGAGCATAGTTTGTTTTCTAAGCCTGTGAGTGTCTTTCTCTTTGGAAATATGTTCATCTGTGTCAGTTATTAGATAATGCCATAAGTGATAATATAGGATATAGGTCTTTTGCTTTCCGACCTACTTCATGTTTTCTGATTATCTCCAGGCTCATCTATGGTGCCTCAAAGAGCAGTGCTTCAATGTTTTCCATGGCTAATATTCCACTGTGTACATGGACCACTTCTTCTTGGTGCAGTCCTCTGTTGATGGACATTTTCGTTGCTTCCAAGTGTTGCCTACGGTAAATATTGCTGGAGTGCAGGATTGCCAGCCTGTGATTTTTGATTTTCATTTTCTCAGGTGATAGACCCAGCAGTGGGTATGATTGATTGACTGGTATGGTAGCTCAACGTTGACCTTTTCAAGGCACCTCAATTGTGCTTTCATTAGTGGCGCTTACCACGTCCCCCTTAGAATCGAGGGTACGCATTTCTCCACAATCACGTCGGCATTTATTGTTTGCAGCATTTTTGTTGATGGCCATTCTGACTGGTGTGAGCTGATAGGTTTTTGTAATTTGGGTTTACATGTCTGTAAAAATTCCTACAATTCATCATTTTTCCACGCCTTTTTCTTTTCCGTTAAAAGAAAAAAGAAAAAAAAGTGTGAGTATAAGATACCTCTTCAAATTTTCTTTTTGGAAGGTTGCACTCTAGAATTTTTTGGTCCATTTTCGACCTCAGTATTTTTTGGAGGGCAGGTGTCATTTACAGGACTGCAATTGGTGAATATTTAGTGACCTTTTGCAGTGGGTTTAAAGCTGCTGTTGTGGGAAACGGCCACAAGGATGCAGCATTTCCCCATTCCCAAATCTGGGTACTAGGGCAGCAGAGCCGTTCTGGAAGTCGTTGGCCTAGGTTGTAAATTTGAATGGAACGTGCCAGGAAAACCCCCATAAGTTTATGTCTCATTATTCCTAGTTCGTTGTTTTAATTTTTTCAATTGGGGTAATGGTTAGAATGTTGCTTGTCCAAGGTGTACACACTCTGGTTCATCTACATATTCTATATACCTATTTATGTGGAGATCCTCTTCCCGTGTAAATTATTACAGAGTGTTCCGTAAACCTTCCTTGCTATATGGTCGGTCTTTTTGATATATGTGTATAATATGTATGTGTATACATATGGTAACGCTAATCTTCATTTATCCATTCCCCCCACCTTTCCTTTTAGATAAGCATAGTTTGTTTTTAATAAGTCTGTGATTGACTTTCTCTGTGGAAATATGTTCATTTGTGTCAGTTATTAGATAACGCCTATAAGTGATATCGTAGGATATAGGACTTTTGCTTTCCGACTTACCTCATGTTCTGTGATTATCTCCAAGATCATCTATGCTGCCTCAAAGAGCAGTGTTTCATTGTTTTCCATGGCTAGTATTCATTGTGGACATGGACCACTTCTTCTTTATCCTTTCATCTGTTGATGGACATTTTGGTTGCTTCACTGTCTTGTCTATTGTGAACAAGGCTGCAGTGCAGCTTTTGCAGCCCGGGTCCTCTTCATTCTGGTCTTCTCAGGTGAGAGGCCCATTGGTGCGCCTGCTGGATTGAATGGCACCTCAATTTTTCCTTTTAAACGCAGCTCCTTTCTGTTCTCATTATTAGCGTTTAACCCTTTTCCATCTCACCAGCAGCTAGAGGGTACAGAGTTCTCTAAAACCTCTTCAGCATTTATTGTTTGTAGACTTTTTGCCAATGGTCAGTCGACTGGTGTGAGTTGAAAACTTTTTGTAGATTAGATTGCATGAGTCTAATACTTCCTGAGGTGAGCTTTTATCCATTTTCCTTTCTTGAAAAAGAGAGTGAGTAAAACTTACCTCTTCATACTATCTTCGTGAACATTTTGCCTGTTTTGAATTCTTTTTTTATCCATTCCCTACCTCAGCACAGTTTTGAGGGCAGGTGTCCTTTACAGCCCTGAGTCCTTGTGAATGGTAAGTGACCATTAGCTGTGGGTTAAAAGCTGCTCTTGCGGGAACCGGCCACAAGGCGGCAGCATTTCTCCTTTACCAAATCTGGTTACTAGGGCAACAGAGCCTTACTGGAAGTGGTGTTCTAGGTTGTAAATTAGAATGGAATGTGCGAGTAAAAAACCCTTTACATTTATGTCTCATTACTTCTTGTTGGTATTTTTCACTTAATTTTTTATTTTTCATCACAGCAAACTTGATTACAATGTTTTGTTTGTTCTAGGTGTGCAAGATGTGGTTCTTTCACACATATACGTATATCTATTCTTCTTCGGATCCTTTTCCCATGTAGGTTATGACACAATGTTGAGTAGTCTTCTCTTGGTATTGTGTAGGTCTTTGGTGATTATGTATTTCACATGTGTTTGTATCTCTCTGTTAACCTCAATATGGTAATGTATCCAATCCTCACACCTTTCCATTTGGTGAACCATAATTTCTTTTAATGGATCTATGATAGCGTTTCTCTGTGGAAATATCTTTGTTTGTATCATTTTTTTAGGTAACACCTATATGTGATATGATAGGATATGTGTCTTTCGCTTTCTCACTTACTCCAAGTTGCATGATTACTTCTAGACTCATCTATGGTGCTGCAAATGGCATTGTTTCATTTTTTCACTAGCTCATATTCCATCTGTAGAGGTAGCAGTTCTTCTTTGTCCACCCATCTGTCGGTGGACTTTTTGGTTACTTCCATATCTTGGCTATTGTAATCCTATGCAATGCAGATTTGCGTGCCTGTGTCCTTCCAATTCTGTCTTCTTAGTTTATAGGTCCAGGAAGAGGTCTGCTGGATCATATGGTAGCTCAATGTTTACCTTTTAAAGGCACCTCTATTCTGTTCTGCTTAGTGGCTCTTTCCAGGTTACGTCCCACTTACAGTGGAGGGTATGTATTTCTTCCCAGCACCTTCAGCATTTATTCTTTGTAGTTTTTGCTGATGGTTATTCTGAGTGGTGTGAGCTGATACCTCTTTGTGGTTGAATTTGCTTGTGTCTCATAACGCGTTGAAATTGAGCTTTAAGACATGTCCTTTTTATTTTTCCAGCTGTGATTAGAGCTTATTTCTTCAAAGTGTTTTCTTAAAGTATGTGTCACCGTTTTGAAATATTTTGGCCATTATCTCCCTCAAGACGTTTTGAGGGCAGGTTTCATTTACAGCCCTGCAGTACTTGTTCATATGAAGTGACCATTAGCTCAGGCTTTAAACCTGCTTTTGCAGGTAACGGCCAGAGAGCGGCAGCCTTTCTACGTTCCCCTTGCTGGTACTAGGGAAACAGACCTACCGGCCAGTGGTGTTCTTCGGTTATAAATTAGAGTGCAATGTGCCCGGATAAACCCACAAATGTTGATGTCTCCTTGTTTTTGTTTGTTTTTAAATTTAATTTATATTTATTATTAGAGTAATATTCCATTGTGTACGTGGACCACTTCTTCTTGGTGCATTCCTCGGTTGATGGACATTTTCATTGCTTCCAAGTGCTGGCTATGGTAAATATTGCTGGCGTACAGGTTTGCCAGCCTGTGACTTTTTGATTCTCATTTTCTCAGGTGATAGGCCAAGCAGTGGTTGTGATTGCTTGACTGGTAGCTCAATGTTTCCCTTTTCAAAACACCTACATTGTGTTTTCATTAGTGGCTCTTTACATGCCCCCCCCCCCCTTACAACCGAGGGTACGCATCTCTCCACCCTCCCTTCACCGTTTATTTTTTGCAGCATTTTTCCTAATGGCCATTCTGACTGCTGTGAACTGATAGGTTTTTGTAATATGGGTATGCATGTCATTAAAATTTTTAAAATTCATCATATTCCTACGCCTTTATCTTTTCTCTTAAAAGAAAAAAAACGTGAGTACAATATAGCTCTTGAAATTGTCTTCTTCGAAGGTTGCCCCCTTCTGAATTTTTTGGTCGATTTTTGACCCCAGGAATTTTTTGGAGGGCAGGTGCCATTGACAGAAGTGCAAGTTGGTGAAAATTGAGTGACCTTTTGCAGTGGGTTCAAAGCTGCTGTTGTGGGAAACGTCCACAAGGAGGTAGCATTTCTCCATTCCCCAATCTGGGTGCTAGGGCAGCAGAGCCTTTCTGGAAGTCATTGTCCTAGGTTGTAAATTAGAATGGAATTTGCCAGGAGAAATCCCCATAAGTTTATGTCTCATTACTTCTTCTTGGTTTTTAATTTTTTTTTAATCTGGGTAAAGTTTAGAATATTGTTTGTCCTAGGTGTACACAATCTGGTTCATTTGTACATTATGAATGTCTATTAATGTACAGATCCTCTTCCCATGTAAAATATTACAGTGTTCCGTCGACCTCCCTTGCTATATGTTCGGTCTTTCTGATACATGTATATACTATGTATTTGTATATGTATAGTAACACTAATCTTCATTTCTCAATTTCCCCCCTCCTTTCCTTTTAGATGAGCATAGTTTGTTTTCTAAGCCTGTGAGTGTCTTTCTCTTTGGAAATATGTTCATCTGTGTCAGTTATTAGATAATGCCATAAGTGATAATATAGGATATAGGTCTTTTGCTTTCCGACCTACTTCATGTTTTCTGATTATCTCCAGGCTCATCTATGGTGCCTCAAAGAGCAGTGCTTCAATGTTTTCCATGGCTAATATTCCACTGTGTACATGGACCACTTCTTCTTGGTGCAGTCCTCTGTTGATGGACATTTTCGTTGCTTCCAAGTGTTGCCTACGGTAAATATTGCTGGAGTGCAGGATTGCCAGCCTGTGATTTTTGATTTTCATTTTCTCAGGTGATAGACCCAGCAGTGGGTATGATTGATTGACTGGTATGGTAGCTCAACGTTGACCTTTTCAAGGCACCTCAATTGTGCTTTCATTAGTGGCGCTTACCACGTCCCCCTTAGAATCGAGGGTACGCATTTCTCCACAATCACGTCGGCATTTATTGTTTGCAGCATTTTTGTTGATGGCCATTCTGACTGGTGTGAGCTGATAGGTTTTTGTAATTTGGGTTTACATGTCTGTAAAAATTCCTACAATTCATCATTTTTCCACGCCTTTTTCTTTTCCGTTAAAAGAAAAAAGAAAAAAAAGTGTGAGTATAAGATACCTCTTCAAATTTTCTTTTTGGAAGGTTGCACTCTAGAATTTTTTGGTCCATTTTCGACCTCAGTATTTTTTGGAGGGCAGGTGTCATTTACAGGACTGCAATTGGTGAATATTTAGTGACCTTTTGCAGTGGGTTTAAAGCTGCTGTTGTGGGAAACGGCCACAAGGATGCAGCATTTCCCCATTCCCAAATCTGGGTACTAGGGCAGCAGAGCCGTTCTGGAAGTCGTTGGCCTAGGTTGTAAATTTGAATGGAACGTGCCAGGAAAACCCCCATAAGTTTATGTCTCATTATTCCTAGTTCGTTGTTTTAATTTTTTCAATTGGGGTAATGGTTAGAATGTTGCTTGTCCAAGGTGTACACACTCTGGTTCATCTACATATTCTATATACCTATTTATGTGGAGATCCTCTTCCCGTGTAAATTATTACAGAGTGTTCCGTAAACCTTCCTTGCTATATGGTCGGTCTTTTTGATATATGTGTATAATATGTATGTGTATACATATGGTAACGCTAATCTTCATTTATCCATTCCCCCCACCTTTCCTTTTAGATAAGCATAGTTTGTTTTTAATAAGTCTGTGATTGACTTTCTCTGTGGAAATATGTTCATTTGTGTCAGTTATTAGATAACGCCTATAAGTGATATCGTAGGATATAGGACTTTTGCTTTCCGACTTACCTCATGTTCTGTGATTATCTCCAAGATCATCTATGCTGCCTCAAAGAGCAGTGTTTCATTGTTTTCCATGGCTAGTATTCATTGTGGACATGGACCACTTCTTCTTTATCCTTTCATCTGTTGATGGACATTTTGGTTGCTTCACTGTCTTGTCTATTGTGAACAAGGCTGCAGTGCAGCTTTTGCAGCCCGGGTCCTCTTCATTCTGGTCTTCTCAGGTGAGAGGCCCATTGGTGCGCCTGCTGGATTGAATGGCACCTCAATTTTTCCTTTTAAACGCAGCTCCTTTCTGTTCTCATTATTAGCGTTTAACCCTTTTCCATCTCACCAGCAGCTAGAGGGTACAGAGTTCTCTAAAACCTCTTCAGCATTTATTGTTTGTAGACTTTTTGCCAATGGTCAGTCGACTGGTGTGAGTTGAAAACTTTTTGTAGATTAGATTGCATGAGTCTAATACTTCCTGAGGTGAGCTTTTATCCATTTTCCTTTCTTGAAAAAGAGAGTGAGTAAAACTTACCTCTTCATACTATCTTCGTGAACATTTTGCCTGTTTTGAATTCTTTTTTTATCCATTCCCTACCTCAGCACAGTTTTGAGGGCAGGTGTCCTTTACAGCCCTGAGTCCTTGTGAATGGTAAGTGACCATTAGCTGTGGGTTAAAAGCTGCTCTTGCGGGAACCGGCCACAAGGCGGCAGCATTTCTCCTTTACCAAATCTGGTTACTAGGGCAACAGAGCCTTACTGGAAGTGGTGTTCTAGGTTGTAAATTAGAATGGAATGTGCGAGTAAAAAACCCTTTACATTTATGTCTCATTATTTCTTGTTGGTATTTTTCACTTAATTTTTTATTTTTCATCACAGCAAACTTGATTACAATGTTTTGTTTGTTCTAGGTGTGCAAGATGTGGTTCTTTCACACATATACGTATATCTATTCTTCTTCGGATCCTTTTCCCATGTAGGTTATGACACAATGTTGAGTAGTCTTCTCTTGGTATTGTGTAGGTCTTTGGTGATTATGTATTTCACATGTGTTTGTATCTCTCTGTTAACCTCAATATGGTAATGTATCCAATCCTCACACCTTTCCATTTGGTGAACCATAATTTCTTTTAATGGATCTATGATAGCGTTTCTCTGTGGAAATATCTTTGTTTGTATCATTTTTTTAGGTAACACCTATATGTGATATGATAGGATATGTGTCTTTCGCTTTCTCACTTACTCCAAGTTGCATGATTACTTCTAGACTCATCTATGGTGCTGCAAATGGCATTGTTTCATTTTTTCACTAGCTCATATTCCATCTGTAGAGGTAGCAGTTCTTCTTTGTCCACCCATCTGTCGGTGGACTTTTTGGTTACTTCCATATCTTGGCTATTGTAATCCTATGCAATGCAGATTTGCGTGCCTGTGTCCTTCCAATTCTGTCTTCTTAGTTTATAGGTCCAGGAAGAGGTCTGCTGGATCATATGGTAGCTCAATGTTTACCTTTTAAAGGCACCTCTATTCTGTTCTGCTTAGTGGCTCTTTCCAGGTTACGTCCCACTTACAGTGGAGGGTATGTATTTCTTCCCAGCACCTTCAGCATTTATTCTTTGTAGTTTTTGCTGATGGTTATTCTGAGTGGTGTGAGCTGATACCTCTTTGTGGTTGAATTTGCTTGTGTCTCATAACGCGTTGAAATTGAGCTTTAAGACATGTCCTTTTTATTTTTCCAGCTGTGATTAGAGCTTATTTCTTCAAAGTGTTTTCTTAAAGTATGTGTCACCGTTTTGAAATATTTTGGCCATTATCTCCCTCAAGACGTTTTGAGGGCAGGTTTCATTTACAGCCCTGCAGTACTTGTTCATATGAAGTGACCATTAGCTCAGGCTTTAAACCTGCTTTTGCAGGTAACGGCCAGAGAGCGGCAGCCTTTCTACGTTCCCCTTGCTGGTACTAGGGAAACAGACCTACCGGCCAGTGGTGTTCTTCGGTTATAAATTAGAGTGCAATGTGCCCGGATAAACCCACAAATGTTGATGTCTCCTTGTTTTTGTTTGTTTTTAAATTTAATTTATATTTATTATTAGAGTAATATTCCATTGTGTACGTGGACCACTTCTTCTTGGTGCATTCCTCGGTTGATGGACATTTTCATTGCTTCCAAGTGCTGGCTATGGTAAATATTGCTGGCGTACAGGTTTGCCAGCCTGTGACTTTTTGATTCTCATTTTCTCAGGTGATAGGCCAAGCAGTGGTTGTGATTGCTTGACTGGTAGCTCAATGTTTCCCTTTTCAAAACACCTACATTGTGTTTTCATTAGTGGCTCTTTACATGCCCCCCCCCCCTTACAACCGAGGGTACGCATCTCTCCACCCTCCCTTCACCGTTTATTTTTTGCAGCATTTTTCCTAATGGCCATTCTGACTGCTGTGAACTGATAGGTTTTTGTAATATGGGTATGCATGTCATTAAAATTTTTAAAATTCATCATATTCCTACGCCTTTATCTTTTCTCTTAAAAGAAAAAAAACGTGAGTACAATATAGCTCTTGAAATTGTCTTCTTCGAAGGTTGCCCCCTTCTGAATTTTTTGGTCGATTTTTGACCCCAGGAATTTTTTGGAGGGCAGGTGCCATTGACAGAAGTGCAAGTTGGTGAAAATTGAGTGACCTTTTGCAGTGGGTTCAAAGCTGCTGTTGTGGGAAACGTCCACAAGGAGGTAGCATTTCTCCATTCCCCAATCTGGGTGCTAGGGCAGCAGAGCCTTTCTGGAAGTCATTGTCCTAGGTTGTAAATTAGAATGGAATTTGCCAGGAGAAATCCCCATAAGTTTATGTCTCATTACTTCTTCTTGGTTTTTAATTTTTTTTTAATCTGGGTAAAGTTTAGAATATTGTTTGTCCTAGGTGTACACAATCTGGTTCATTTGTACATTATGAATGTCTATTAATGTACAGATCCTCTTCCCATGTAAAATATTACAGTGTTCCGTCGACCTCCCTTGCTATATGTTCGGTCTTTCTGATACATGTATATACTATGTATTTGTATATGTATAGTAACACTAATCTTCATTTCTCAATTTCCCCCCTCCTTTCCTTTTAGATGAGCATAGTTTGTTTTCTAAGCCTGTGAGTGTCTTTCTCTTTGGAAATATGTTCATCTGTGTCAGTTATTAGATAATGCCATAAGTGATAATATAGGATATAGGTCTTTTGCTTTCCGACCTACTTCATGTTTTCTGATTATCTCCAGGCTCATCTATGGTGCCTCAAAGAGCAGTGCTTCAATGTTTTCCATGGCTAATATTCCACTGTGTACATGGACCACTTCTTCTTGGTGCAGTCCTCTGTTGATGGACATTTTCGTTGCTTCCAAGTGTTGCCTACGGTAAATATTGCTGGAGTGCAGGATTGCCAGCCTGTGATTTTTGATTTTCATTTTCTCAGGTGATAGACCCAGCAGTGGGTATGATTGATTGACTGGTATGGTAGCTCAACGTTGACCTTTTCAAGGCACCTCAATTGTGCTTTCATTAGTGGCGCTTACCACGTCCCCCTTAGAATCGAGGGTACGCATTTCTCCACAATCACGTCGGCATTTATTGTTTGCAGCATTTTTGTTGATGGCCATTCTGACTGGTGTGAGCTGATAGGTTTTTGTAATTTGGGTTTACATGTCTGTAAAAATTCCTACAATTCATCATTTTTCCACGCCTTTTTCTTTTCCGTTAAAAGAAAAAAGAAAAAAAAGTGTGAGTATAAGATACCTCTTCAAATTTTCTTTTTGGAAGGTTGCACTCTAGAATTTTTTGGTCCATTTTCGACCTCAGTATTTTTTGGAGGGCAGGTGTCATTTACAGGACTGCAATTGGTGAATATTTAGTGACCTTTTGCAGTGGGTTTAAAGCTGCTGTTGTGGGAAACGGCCACAAGGATGCAGCATTTCCCCATTCCCAAATCTGGGTACTAGGGCAGCAGAGCCGTTCTGGAAGTCGTTGGCCTAGGTTGTAAATTTGAATGGAACGTGCCGGGAAAACCCCCATAAGTTTATGTCTCATTATTCCTAGTTCGTTGTTTTAATTTTTTCAATTGGGGTAATGGTTAGAATGTTGCTTGTCCAAGGTGTACACACTCTGGTTCATCTACATATTCTATATACCTATTTATGTGGAGATCCTCTTCCCGTGTAAATTATTACAGAGTGTTCCGTAAACCTTCCTTGCTATATGGTCGGTCTTTTTGATATATGTGTATAATATGTATGTGTATACATATGGTAACGCTAATCTTCATTTATCCATTCCCCCCACCTTTCCTTTTAGATAAGCATAGTTTGTTTTTAATAAGTCTGTGATTGACTTTCTCTGTGGAAATATGTTCATTTGTGTCAGTTATTAGATAACGCCTATAAGTGATATCGTAGGATATAGGACTTTTGCTTTCCGACTTACCTCATGTTCTGTGATTATCTCCAAGATCATCTATGCTGCCTCAAAGAGCAGTGTTTCATTGTTTTCCATGGCTAGTATTCATTGTGGACATGGACCACTTCTTCTTTATCCTTTCATCTGTTGATGGACATTTTGGTTGCTTCACTGTCTTGTCTATTGTGAACAAGGCTGCAGTGCAGCTTTTGCAGCCCGGGTCCTCTTCATTCTGGTCTTCTCAGGTGAGAGGCCCATTGGTGCGCCTGCTGGATTGAATGGCACCTCAATTTTTCCTTTTAAACGCAGCTCCTTTCTGTTCTCATTATTAGCGTTTAACCCTTTTCCATCTCACCAGCAGCTAGAGGGTACAGAGTTCTCTAAAACCTCTTCAGCATTTATTGTTTGTAGACTTTTTGCCAATGGTCAGTCGACTGGTGTGAGTTGAAAACTTTTTGTAGATTAGATTGCATGAGTCTAATACTTCCTGAGGTGAGCTTTTATCCATTTTCCTTTCTTGAAAAAGAGAGTGAGTAAAACTTACCTCTTCATACTATCTTCGTGAACATTTTGCCTGTTTTGAATTCTTTTTTTATCCATTCCCTACCTCAGCACAGTTTTGAGGGCAGGTGTCCTTTACAGCCCTGAGTCCTTGTGAATGGTAAGTGACCATTAGCTGTGGGTTAAAAGCTGCTCTTGCGGGAACCGGCCACAAGGCGGCAGCATTTCTCCTTTACCAAATCTGGTTACTAGGGCAACAGAGCCTTACTGGAAGTGGTGTTCTAGGTTGTAAATTAGAATGGAATGTGCGAGTAAAAAACCCTTTACATTTATGTCTCATTACTTCTTGTTGGTATTTTTCACTTAATTTTTTATTTTTCATCACAGCAAACTTGATTACAATGTTTTGTTTGTTCTAGGTGTGCAAGATGTGGTTCTTTCACACATATACGTATATCTATTCTTCTTCGGATCCTTTTCCCATGTAGGTTTTGACACAATGTTGAGTAGTCTTCTCTTGGTATTGTGTAGGTCTTTGGTGATTATGTATTTCACATGTGTTTGTATCTCTCTGTTAACCTCAATATGGTAATGTATCCAATCCTCACACCTTTCCATTTGGTGAACCATAATTTCTTTTAATGGATCTATGATAGCGTTTCTCTGTGGAAATATCTTTGTTTGTATCATTTTTTTAGGTAACACCTATATGTGATATGATAGGATATGTGTCTTTCGCTTTCTCACTTACTCCAAGTTGCATGATTACTTCTAGACTCATCTATGGTGCTGCAAATGGCATTGTTTCATTTTTTCACTAGCTCATATTCCATCTGTAGAGGTAGCAGTTCTTCTTTGTCCACCCATCTGTCGGTGGACTTTTTGGTTACTTCCATATCTTGGCTATTGTAATCCTATGCAATGCAGATTTGCGTGCCTGTGTCCTTCCAATTCTGTCTTCTTAGTTTATAGGTCCAGGAAGAGGTCTGCTGGATCATATGATAGCTCAATGTTTACCTTTTAAAGGCACCTCTATTCTGTTCTGCTTAGTGGCTCTTTCCAGGTTACGTCCCACTTACAGTGGAGGGTATGTATTTCTTCCCAGCACCTTCAGCATTTATTCTTTGTAGTTTTTGCTGATGGTTATTCTGAGTGGTGTGAGCTGATACCTCTTTGTGGTTGAATTTGCTTGTGTCTCATAACGCGTTGAAATTGAGCTTTAAGACATGTCCTTTTTATTTTTCCAGCTGTGATTAGAGCTTATTTCTTCAAAGTGTTTTCTTAAAGTATGTGTCACCGTTTTGAAATATTTTGGCCATTATCTCCCTCAAGACGTTTTGAGGGCAGGTTTCATTTACAGCCCTGCAGTACTTGTTCATATGAAGTGACCATTAGCTCAGGCTTTAAACCTGCTTTTGCAGGTAACGGCCAGAGAGCGGCAGCCTTTCTACGTTCCCCTTGCTGGTACTAGGGAAACAGACCTACCGGCCAGTGGTGTTCTTCGGTTATAAATTAGAGTGCAATGTGCCCGGATAAACCCACAAATGTTGATGTCTCCTTGTTTTTGTTTGTTTTTAAATTTAATTTATATTTATTATTAGAGTAATATTCCATTGTGTACGTGGACCACTTCTTCTTGGTGCATTCCTCGGTTGATGGACATTTTCATTGCTTCCAAGTGCTGGCTATGGTAAATATTGCTGGCGTACAGGTTTGCCAGCCTGTGACTTTTTGATTCTCATTTTCTCAGGTGATAGGCCAAGCAGTGGTTGTGATTGCTTGACTGGTAGCTCAATGTTTCCCTTTTCAAAACACCTACATTGTGTTTTCATTAGTGGCTCTTTACATGCCCCCCCCCCTTACAACCGAGGGTACGCATCTCTCCACCCTCCCTTCACCGTTTATTTTTTGCAGCATTTTTCCTAATGGCCATTCTGACTGCTGTGAACTGATAGGTTTTTGTAATATGGGTATGCATGTCATTAAAATTTTTAAAATTCATCATATTCCTACGCCTTTATCTTTTCTCTTAAAAGAAAAAAAACGTGAGTACAATATAGCTCTTGAAATTGTCTTCTTCGAAGGTTGCCCCCTTCTGAATTTTTTGGTCGATTTTTGACCCCAGGAATTTTTTGGAGGGCAGGTGCCATTGACAGAAGTGCAAGTTGGTGAAAATTGAGTGACCTTTTGCAGTGGGTTCAAAGCTGCTGTTGTGGGAAACGTCCACAAGGAGGTAGCATTTCTCCATTCCCCAATCTGGGTGCTAGGGCAGCAGAGCCTTTCTGGAAGTCATTGTCCTAGGTTGTAAATTAGAATGGAATTTGCCAGGAGAAATCCCCATAAGTTTATGTCTCATTACTTCTTCTTGGTTTTTAAATTTTTTTTAATCTGGGTAAAGTTTAGAATATTGTTTGTCCTAGGTATACACAATCTGGTTCATTTGTACATTATGAATGTCTATTAATGTACAGATCCTCTTCCCATGTAAAATATTACAGTGTTCCGTCGACCTCCCTTGCTATATGTTCGGTCTTTCTGATACATGTATATACTATGTATTTGTATATGTATAGTAACACTAATCTTCATTTCTCAATTTCCCCCCTCCTTTCCTTTTAGATGAGCATAGTTTGGTTTCTAAGCCTGTGAGTGTCTTTCTCTTTGGAAATATGTTCATCTGTGTCAGTTATTAGATAATGCCATAAGTGATAATATAGGATATAGGTCTTTTGCTTTCCGACCTACTTCATGTTTTCTGATTATCTCCAGGCTCATCTATGGTGCCTCAAAGAGCAGTGCTTCAATGTTTTCCATGGCTAATATTCCACTGTGTACATGGACCACTTCTTCTTGGTGCAGTCCTCTGTTGATGGACATTTTCGTTGCTTCCAAGTGTTGCCTACGGTAAATATTGCTGGAGTGCAGGATTGCCAGCCTGTGATTTTTGATTTTCATTTTCTCAGGTGATAGACCCAGCAGTGGGTATGATTGATTGACTGGTATGGTAGCTCAACGTTGACCTTTTCAAGGCACCTCAATTGTGCTTTCATTAGTGGCGCTTACCACGTCCCCCTTAGAATAGAGGGTACGCATTTCTCCACAATCACGTCAGCATTTATTGTTTGCAGCATTTTTGTTGATGGCCATTCTGACTGGTGTGAGCTGATAGGTTTTTGTAATTTGGGTTTACATGTCTGTAAAAATTCCTACAATTCATCATTTTTCCACGCCTTTTTCTTTTCCGTTAAAAGAAAAAAGAAAAAAAAGTGTGAGTATAAGATACCTCTTCAAATTTTCTTTTTGGAAGGTTGCACTCTAGAATTTTTTGGTCCATTTTCGACCTCAGTATTTTTTGGAGGGCAGGTGTCATTTACAGGACTGCAATTGGTGAATATTTAGTGACCTTTTGCAGTGGGTTTAAAGCTGCTGTTGTGGGAAACGGCCACAAGGATGCAGCATTTCCCCATTCCCAAATCTGGGTACTAGGGCAGCAGAGCCGTTCTGGAAGTCGTTGGCCTAGGTTGTAAATTTGAATGGAACGTGCCAGGAAAACCCCCATAAGTTTATGTCTCATTATTCCTAGTTCGTTGTTTTAATTTTTTCAATTGGGGTAATGGTTAGAATGTTGCTTGTCCAAGGTGTACACACTCTGGTTCATCTACATATTCTATATACCTATTTATGTGGAGATCCTCTTCCCGTGTAAATTATTACAGAGTGTTCCGTAAACCTTCCTTGCTATATGGTCGGTCGTTTTGATATATGTGTATAATATGTATGTGTATACATATGGTAACGCTAATCTTCATTTATCCATTCCCCCCACCTTTCCTTTTAGATAAACATAGTTTGTTTTTAATAAGTCTGTGATTGACTTTCTCTGTGGAAATATGTTCATTTGTGTCAGTTATTAGATAACGCCTATAAGTGATATCGTAGGATATAGGACTTTTGCTTTCCGACTTACCTCATGTTCTGTGATTATCTCCAAGATCATCTATGCTGCCTCAAAGAGCAGTGTTTCATTGTTTTCCATGGCTAGTATTCATTGTGGACATGGACCACTTCTTCTTTATCCTTTCATCTGTTGATGGACATTTTGGTTGCTTCACTGTCTTGTCTATTGTGAACAAGGCTGCAGTGCAGCTTTTGCAGCCCGGGTCCTCTTCATTCTGGTCTTCTCAGGTGAGAGGCCCATTGGTGCGCCTGCTGGATTGAATGGTACCTCAATTTTTCCTTTTAAACGCAGCTCCTTTCTGTTCTCATTATTAGCGTTTAACCCTTTTCCATCTCACCAGCAGCTAGAGGGTACAGAGTTCTCTAAAACCTCTTCAGCATTTATTGTTTGTAGACTTTTTGCCAATGGTCAGTCGACTGGTGTGAGTTGAAAACTTTTTGTAGATTAGATTGCATGAGTCTAATACTTCCTGAGGTGAGCTTTTATCCATTTTCCTTTCTTGAAAAAGAGAGTGAGTAAAACTTACCTCTTCATACTATCTTCGTGAACATTTTGCCTGTTTTGAATTCTTTTTTTATCCATTCCCTACCTCAGCACAGTTTTGAGGGCAGGTGTCCTTTACAGCCCTGAGTCCTTGTGAATGGTAAGTGACCATTAGCTGTGGGTTAAAAGCTGCTCTTGCGGGAACCGGCCACAAGGCGGCAGCATTTCTCCTTTACCAAATCTGGTTACTAGGGCAACAGAGCCTTACTGGAAGTGGTGTTCTAGGTTGTAAATTAGAATGGAATGTGCGAGTAAAAAACCCTTTACATTTATGTCTCATTACTTCTTGTTGGTATTTTTCACTTAATTTTTTATTTTTCATCACAGCAAACTTGATTACAATGTTTTGTTTGTTCTAGGTGTGCAAGATGTGGTTCTTTCACACATATACGTATATCTATTCTTCTTCGGATCCTTTTCCCATGTAGGTTATGACACAATGTTGAGTAGTCTTCTCTTGGTATTGTGTAGGTCTTTGGTGATTATGTATTTCACATGTGTTTGTATCTCTCTGTTAACCTCAATATGGTAATGTATCCAATCCTCACACCTTTCCATTTGGTGAACCATAATTTCTTTTAATGGATCTATGATAGCGTTTCTCTGTGGAAATATCTTTGTTTGTATCATTTTTTTAGGTAACACCTATATGTGATATGATAGGATATGTGTCTTTCGCTTTCTCACTTACTCCAAGTTGCATGATTACTTCTAGACTCATCTATGGTGCTGCAAATGGCATTGTTTCATTTTTTCACTAGCTCATATTCCATCTGTAGAGGTAGCAGTTCTTCTTTGTCCACCCATCTGTCGGTGGACTTTTTGGTTACTTCCATATCTTGGCTATTGTAATCCTATGCAATGCAGATTTGCGTGCCTGTGTCCTTCCAATTCTGTCTTCTTAGTTTATAGGTCCAGGAAGAGGTCTGCTGGATCATATGGTAGCTCAATGTTTACCTTTTAAAGGCACCTCTATTCTGTTCTGCTTAGTGGCTCTTTCCAGGTTACGTCCCACTTACAGTGGAGGGTATGTATTTCTTCCCAGCACCTTCAGCATTTATTCTTTGTAGTTTTTGCTGATGGTTATTCTGAGTGGTGTGAGCTGATACCTCTTTGTGGTTGAATTTGCTTGTGTCTCATAACGCGTTGAAATTGAGCTTTAAGACATGTCCTTTTTATTTTTCCAGCTGTGATTAGAGCTTATTTCTTCAAAGTGTTTTCTTAAAGTATGTGTCACCGTTTTGAAATATTTTGGCCATTATCTCCCTCAAGACGTTTTGAGGGCAGGTTTCATTTACAGCCCTGCAGTACTTGTTCATATGAAGTGACCATTAGCTCAGGCTTTAAACCTGCTTTTGCAGGTAACGGCCAGAGAGCGGCAGCCTTTCTACGTTCCCCTTGCTGGTACTAGGGAAACAGACCTACCGGCCAGTGGTGTTCTTCGGTTATAAATTAGAGTGCAATGTGCCCGGATAAACCCACAAATGTTGATGTCTCCTTGTTTTTGTTTGTTTTTAAATTTAATTTATATTTATTATTAGAGTAATATTCCATTGTGTACGTGGACCACTTCTTCTTGGTGCATTCCTCGGTTGATGGACATTTTCATTGCTTCCAAGTGCTGGCTATGGTAAATATTGCTGGCGTACAGGTTTGCCAGCCTGTGACTTTTTGATTCTCATTTTCTCAGGTGATAGGCCAAGCAGTGGTTGCAGTTCGGGAAATGACACCTGCTCTCTAAAAAAACTCTGGCGTGGAAAATCGACCAAAAAATTCAAAAGAGGGCAACCTTCCAAGAAGACAATTTCAAGAGTTATATTGTACTCCCAATTGTTTCCTTATTTTTAAGAGAAAAGAAAACGGCGGGGAAAAATGATGAGTTTTACGAATTTTCAAAGACATGCAAAGCCAAATTACAAAACCCTATCAGCTCACAGCAGCCAGGAGGGCCATTAGCATAAATGCTGCAAACAATAAACGCTAAATCGATTGTGGAGAAATGCGTACCCTCGATTCTAAGGGGGACGTGGTAAGAGCCACTAATGTAAACACAAAGAAGGTGCTTTGAAAAGGGAAACATGGGGCTACCAGTCAATCAATCACACCCACTGCTGGGCCTATCGCCTGAGAAAATGAGAATCAAAAAGTCACAGGCTGGCAATCCTGCACTCCAACAATATTTACCATCGCCAACACTTGGAAGCAATGAAAATGTCCATCAACCGAGGAATGCACAAAGTAGAAGTGGTCCACGTACTCAGTGGAAAATTACTCCAATAAAAAATAAAAATCAAATTTAAAAATCCAACAAAAGTAAGGAGACATCAGCGTGTGTGGGTTTCTCCGGGCACACTCCAGTCTAATTTATAAGCGAGAAACACCACAGGCCGCAAGGGCTTTTCCCTAGTTACCAGGGTGGGGAACATAGAAAGGCTGCCACCCTCTGGCAGTTAGCTGCAAAAGCAGCTTTAAAGCCTGTGCTAATGGTCATTTCGTAGGAACAAGTACTGCAGAACTGTAAATGAAACCTGCCCTCAAAATGTCTTGAGGGAGGTAATGGCCAAAACATTTCAAAATGTGACACATACTTTAAGAGAACACTTTGAAGAACTAAGGGGTAATCACAGCTTGAAAAATAAAATGGACATGCCTTAAAGGTCAATTTCAATGGATTATGAGGCACACGCGAATTCAACCACAAAGAGGTATCAGCTCACACTTGTCAGAATAACCATCAGCAAGAAAACTACAAACAATAAATGCTGAAGGTGTTGTGGAGAAATGCATACCCTCAACTTCAAGTGGGACGTAACTTGGAAAGGGCCACGAATGAGAGCAGAATGGAGGTGCCTTACAAAGGTCAACATTGAGCTACCATATGATCCAGCAGGCCCACTCCTCGACCTATAATCTAAGAAGAGAGAATTGGAAAGACACAGGCAGGCAAATCTGCATTGCACAGTATTACAATAGCCAAGATATGGAAGTAACCAAAAAGTCCACCAACAGATGGGTGGACACAGAAGAACTCCTCCATGTACAGATGGAATATTCGCTAGTGAAAAAAAATGAAACAATGCCATTTGCAGCACCATAGATGAGTCTAGACGTAATCACGCCACCTGTAGTAAGTGAGAAAGCAAAAGACACATATCCTATCATATCACTGTTAGGAGTTACTTAAAAATTGATACCAATGAGGATATTTCCACAGAGAAAGGCAATCACAGATTCATTAAAAAAACTTACGGTTCACCCAATAGAAAGGGATGAGGATTGGATACATTACCATATTGGGGTTAACAGAGATATACAAACCATGTGAAATATATAATCACCAAAGACGTACGGAAGACCAGGAGAAGACTACTCAACATTGTGCCATAACCTACGTGGGAAAAGGATGCGAGGAAGAATAGATACACGTATATGTGAGAAAGAACCACATCTTGCACACCTAGAACAAACAAACCATTGTAATCAAATTTGCTGGGATAAAAAATAAAAAGTAAATTACAAATATGAACAAGAAGTAATGAGACATAAACTTAAAGGGCTTTTTTCCTGGCACATTCCATTCGAATTTACAACCTAGAACACCACTTCCATTAAGGCTCTGTTTCCCCAGTTACCAAATTTGGTAAATGAGAAATGCTGCCACCTTGTGGCCGTTTCCTGCAAGAGCAGCTTTAAACTCACAGCTAATGGTCACTTAACATTCACAAGGACTCAGGGCTGTAAAGGACGCCTGGCCTAAAAAATTGTGCTGACGTAGGGAATGGACAGAAAAATTCAAAACAGGCAAATGTTTCAAGAAGAGAGTATGAAGAGTTAAGTTATACTCACGCTCTTTAAAAAAAAAAAGGAAAATGGATAAAAGCTCAACCTCAGGGAGCGTTAGACCCATGCAATCTAATCTACAAAAAGTTTCAACTTACACCAGTCGACTGACCATCAGCAAAAAGTCCACAAACAATAAATGCTGAAGGGGTTTTAAAGAACTGTGTCCCCTCTACCTGCTGGTGAGACGTAAAGGGGTAACAGCCAATAATGAGAAAAGAAAGGAGCTGTGTTGAAAAGTAAAAATGGAGGTACCATTCCATCCAGCAGGCGCACCAATGGACCTCTCACCTGAGAAGACAAGAATCGAGAAGACACAGGCCGCAAAAGCTGCAGTGCAGCCTTATTCACAATAGCCAAGACAGTGAAGCAATCAAAATATCCAACAAGAGGTGAATGGATAAAGAAGAAGTGGTCCATGCACACAATGGAATATTAGCCATGGAAAACGATGAACCGTTGCTCTCTGAGGCACCACAAATGAGTCTGGAGATAATCACGAAACATGAGGTAAGTCAGAAAGTAAAAGACCTATATTCTATGATATCACTTATAGGCGTTATCTAATAACTGACAAAAATGAACATATTTCCACAGAGAAAGACACTCACAGACTTAGAAAACAAACTATGCTCATCTAAAAGGAAAGGTGGGGGGAATGGATAAATTAAGATTAGTGTTACTATATGTATACAAACGCATATTATATACATATCTCAAAAAGACCGACCATATAGCAAGGGAGGTCTGCGGAACCCTCTGTAACATTTTACGTGGGAAGAGGATCTGTACTTGAATAGACATATATAATGTAGAAATGAACCAGATTGTGTCCCCCTAGGACAAACAATATTCTAAGCTTTACCCCAATTAAAACACTTTTAAAAACCAAGAAGAAATCATGAGACATAAACTTATGGGGGTTTCTCCATGCACATTCCAATGTAATTTACAACCTAGGAACACGACTTCCTGAAAGGCTCTGCTGCCCTAGTACCCAGATTTGGGAATGGAGAAATGCTGCCTCCTTGAGGCCACTTCCCACAACAGCAGCTTTAAACCCATTGCTAAAGGTCACTAAATATTCACCAAACTTGCAGTTCGGGAAATGACACCTGCTCTCTAAAAAAACTCTGGCGTGGAAAATCGACCAAAAAATTCAAAAGAGGGCAACCTTCCAAGAAGACAATTTCAAGAGTTATATTGTACTCCCAATTGTTTCCTTTTTTTTAAGAGAAAAGAAAACGGCGGGGAAAAATGATGAGTTTTACGAATTTTCAAAGACATGCAAAGCCAAATTACAAAACCCTATCAGCTCACAGCAGCCAGGAGGGCCATTAGCATAAATGCTGCAAACAATAAACGCTAAATCGATTGTGGAGAAATGCGTACCCTCGATTCTAAGGGGGACGTGGTAAGAGCCACTAATGTAAACACAAAGAAGGTGCTTTGAAAAGGGAAACATGGGGCTACCAGTCAATCAATCACACCCACTGCTGGGCCTATCGCCTGAGAAAATGAGAATCAAAAAGTCACAGGCTGGCAATCCTGCACTCCAACAATATTTACCATCGCCAACACTTGGAAGCAATGAAAATGTCCATCAACCGAGGAATGCACAAAGTAGAAGTGGTCCACGTACTCAGTGGAAAATTACTCCAATAAAAAATAAAAATCAAATTTAAAAATCCAACAAAAGTAAGGAGACATCAGCGTGTGTGGGTTTCTCCGGGCACACTCCAGTCTAATTTATAAGCGAGAAACACCACAGGCCGCAAGGGCTTTTCCCTAGTTACCAGGGTGGGGAACATAGAAAGGCTGCCACCCTCTGGCAGTTAGCTGCAAAAGCAGCTTTAAAGCCTGTGCTAATGGTCATTTCGTAGGAACAAGTACTGCAGAACTGTAAATGAAACCTGCCCTCAAAATGTCTTGAGGGAGGTAATGGCCAAAACATTTCAAAATGTGACACATACTTTAAGAGAACACTTTGAAGAACTAAGGGGTAATCACAGCTTGAAAAATAAAATGGACATGCCTTAAAGGTCAATTTCAATGGATTATGAGGCACACGCGAATTCAACCACAAAGAGGTATCAGCTCACACTTGTCAGAATAACCATCAGCAAGAAAACTACAAACAATAAATGCTGAAGGTGTTGTGGAGAAATGCATACCCTCAACTTCAAGTGGGACGTAACTTGGAAAGGGCCACGAATGAGAGCAGAATGGAGGTGCCTTACAAAGGTCAACATTGAGCTACCATATGATCCAGCAGGCCCACTCCTCGACCTATAATCTAAGAAGAGAGAATTGGAAAGACACAGGCAGGCAAATCTGCATTGCACAGTATTACAATAGCCAAGATATGGAAGTAACCAAAAAGTCCACCAACAGATGGGTGGACACAGAAGAACTCCTCCATGTACAGATGGAATATTCGCTAGTGAAAAAAAATGAAACAATGCCATTTGCAGCACCATAGATGAGTCTAGACGTAATCACGCCACCTGTAGTAAGTGAGAAAGCAAAAGACACATATCCTATCATATCACTGTTAGGAGTTACTTAAAAATTGATACCAATGAGGATATTTCCACAGAGAAAGGCAATCACAGATTCATTAAAAAAACTTACGGTTCACCCAATAGAAAGGGATGAGGATTGGATACATTACCATATTGGGGTTAACAGAGATATACAAACCATGTGAAATATATAATCACCAAAGACGTACGGAAGACCAGGAGAAGACTACTCAACATTGTGCCATAACCTACGTGGGAAAAGGATGCGAGGAAGAATAGATACACGTATATGTGAGAAAGAACCACATCTTGCACACCTAGAACAAACAAACCATTGTAATCAAATTTGCTGGGATAAAAAATAAAAAGTAAATTACAAATATGAACAAGAAGTAATGAGACATAAACTTAAAGGGCTTTTTTCCTGGCACATTCCATTCGAATTTACAACCTAGAACACCACTTCCATTAAGGCTCTGTTTCCCCAGTTACCAAATTTGGTAAATGAGAAATGCTGCCACCTTGTGGCCGTTTCCTGCAAGAGCAGCTTTAAACTCACAGCTAATGGTCACTTAACATTCACAAGGACTCAGGGCTGTAAAGGACGCCTGGCCTAAAAAATTGTGCTGACGTAGGGAATGGACAGAAAAATTCAAAACAGGCAAATGTTTCAAGAAGAGAGTATGAAGAGTTAAGTTATACTCACGCTCTTTAAAAAAAAAAAGGAAAATGGATAAAAGCTCAACCTCAGGGAGCGTTAGACCCATGCAATCTAATCTACAAAAAGTTTCAACTTACACCAGTCGACTGACCATCAGCAAAAAGTCCACAAACAATAAATGCTGAAGGGGTTTTAAAGAACTGTGTCCCCTCTACCTGCTGGTGAGACGTAAAGGGGTAACAGCCAATAATGAGAAAAGAAAGGAGCTGTGTTGAAAAGTAAAAATGGAGGTACCATTCCATCCAGCAGGCGCACCAATGGACCTCTCACCTGAGAAGACAAGAATCGAGAAGACACAGGCCGCAAAAGCTGCAGTGCAGCCTTATTCACAATAGCCAAGACAGTGAAGCAATCAAAATATCCAACAAGAGGTGAATGGATAAAGAAGAAGTGGTCCATGCACACAATGGAATATTAGCCATGGAAAACGATGAACCGTTGCTCTCTGAGGCACCACAAATGAGTCTGGAGATAATCACGAAACATGAGGTAAGTCAGAAAGTAAAAGACCTATATTCTATGATATCACTTATAGGCGTTATCTAATAACTGACAAAAATGAACATATTTCCACAGAGAAAGACACTCACAGACTTAGAAAACAAACTATGCTCATCTAAAAGGAAAGGTGGGGGGAATGGATAAATTAAGATTAGTGTTACTATATGTATACAAACGCATATTATATACATATCTCAAAAAGACCGACCATATAGCAAGGGAGGTCTGCGGAACCCTCTGTAACATTTTACGTGGGAAGAGGATCTGTACTTGAATAGACATATATAATGTAGAAATGAACCAGATTGTGTCCCCCTAGGACAAACAATATTCTAAGCTTTACCCCAATTAAAACACTTTTAAAAACCAAGAAGAAATCATGAGACATAAACTTATGGGGGTTTCTCCATGCACATTCCAATGTAATTTACAACCTAGGAACACGACTTCCTGAAAGGCTCTGCTGCCCTAGTACCCAGATTTGGGAATGGAGAAATGCTGCCTCCTTGAGGCCACTTCCCACAACAGCAGCTTTAAACCCATTGCTAAAGGTCACTAAATATTCACCAAACTTGCAGTTCGGGAAATGACACCTGCTCTCTAAAAAAACTCTGGCGTGGAAAATCGACCAAAAAATTCAAAAGAGGGCAACCTTCCAAGAAGACAATTTCAAGAGTTATATTGTACTCCCAATTGTTTCCTTTTTTTTAAGAGAAAAGAAAACGGCGGGGAAAAATGATGAGTTTTACGAATTTTCAAAGACATGCAAAGCCAAATTACAAAACCCTATCAGCTCACAGCAGCCAGGAGGGCCATTAGCATAAATGCTGCAAACAATAAACGCTAAATCGATTGTGGAGAAATGCGTACCCTCGATTCTAAGGGGGACGTGGTAAGAGCCACTAATGTAAACACAAAGAAGGTGCTTTGAAAAGGGAAACACGGGGCTACCAGTCAATCAATCACACCCACTGCTGGGCCTATCACCTGAGAAAATGAGAATCAAAAAGTCACAGGCTGGCAATCCTGCACTCCAACAATATTTACCATCGCCAACACTTGGAAGCAATGAAAATGTCCATCAACCGAGGAATGCACAAAGTAGAAGTGGTCCACGTACTCAGTGGAAAATTACTCCAATAAAAAATAAAAATCAAATTTAAAAATCCAACAAAAGTAAGGAGACATCAGCGTGTGTGGGTTTCTCCGGGCACACTCCACTCTAATTTATAAGCGAGAAACACCACAGGCCGCAAGGGCTTTTCCCTAGTTACCAGGGTGGGGAACATAGAAAGGCTGCCACCCTCTGGCAGTTAGCTGCAAAAGCAGCTTTAAAGCCTGTGCTAATGGTCATTTCGTAGGAACAAGTACTGCAGAACTGTAAATGAAACCTGCCCTCAAAATATCTTGAGGGAGGTAATGGCCAAAACATTTCAAAATGTGACACATACTTTAAGAGAACACTTTGAAGAACTAAGGGGTAATCACAGCTTGAAAAATAAAATGGACATGCCTTAAAGGTCAATTTCAATGGATTATGAGGCACACGCGAATTCAACCACAAAGAGGTATCAGCTCACACTTGTCAGAATAACCATCAGCAAGAAAACTACAAACAATAAATGCTGAAGGTGTTGTGGAGAAATGCATACCCTCAACTTCAAGTGGGACGTAACTTGGAAAGGGCCACGAATGAGAGCAGAATGGAGGTGCCTTACAAAGGTCAACATTGAGCTACCATATGATCCAGCAGGCCCACTCCTCGACCTATAATCTAAGAAGAGAGAATTGGAAAGACACAGGCAGGCAAATCTGCATTGCACAGTATTACAATAGCCAAGATATGGAAGTAACCAAAAAGTCCACCAACAGATGGGTGGACACAGAAGAACTCCTCCATGTACAGATGGAATATTCGCTAGTGAAAAAAAATGAAACAATGCCATTTGCAGCACCATAGATGAGTCTAGACGTAATCACGCCACCTGTAGTAAGTGAGAAAGCAAAAGACACATATCCTATCATATCACTGTTAGGAGTTACTTAAAAATTGATACCAATGAGGATATTTCCACAGAGAAAGGCAATCACAGATTCATTAAAAAAACTTACGGTTCACCCAATAGAAAGGGATGAGGATTGGATACATTACCATATTGGGGTTAACAGAGATATACAAACCATGTGAAATATATAATCACCAAAGACGTACGGAAGACCAGGAGAAGACTACTCAACATTGTGCCATAACCTACGTGGGAAAAGGATGCGAGGAAGAATAGATACACGTATATGTGAGAAAGAACCACATCTTGCACACCTAGAACAAACAAACCATTGTAATCAAATTTGCTGGGATAAAAAATAAAAAGTAAATTACAAATATGAACAAGAAGTAATGAGACATAAACTTAAAGGGCTTTTTTCCTGGCACATTCCATTCGAATTTACAACCTAGAACACCACTTCCATTAAGGCTCTGTTTCCCCAGTTACCAAATTTGGTAAATGAGAAATGCTGCCACCTTGTGGCCGTTTCCTGCAAGAGCAGCTTTAAACTCACAGCTAATGGTCACTTAACATTCACAAGGACTCAGGGCTGTAAAGGACGCCTGGCCTAAAAAATTGTGCTGACGTAGGGAATGGACAGAAAAATTCAAAACAGGCAAATGTTTCAAGAAGAGAGTATGAAGAGTTAAGTTATACTCACGCTCTTTAAAAAAAAAAAGGAAAATGGATAAAAGCTCAACCTCAGGGAGCGTTAGACCCATGCAATCTAATCTACAAAAAGTTTCAACTTACACCAGTCGACTGACCATCAGCAAAAAGTCCACAAACAATAAATGCTGAAGGGGTTTTAAAGAACTGTGTCCCCTCTACCTGCTGGTGAGACGTAAAGGGGTAACAGCCAATAATGAGAAAAGAAAGGAGCTGTGTTGAAAAGTAAAAATGGAGGTACCATTCCATCCAGCAGGCGCACCAATGGACCTCTCACCTGAGAAGACAAGAATCGAGAAGACACAGGCCGCAAAAGCTGCAGTGCAGCCTTATTCACAATAGCCAAGACAGTGAAGCAATCAAAATATCCAACAAGAGGTGAATGGATAAAGAAGAAGTGGTCCATGCACACAATGGAATATTAGCCATGGAAAACGATGAACCGTTGCTCTCTGAGGCACCACAAATGAGTCTGGAGATAATCACGAAACATGAGGTAAGTCAGAAAGTAAAAGACCTATATTCTATGATATCACTTATAGGCGTTATCTAATAACTGACAAAAATGAACATATTTCCACAGAGAAAGACACTCACAGACTTAGAAAACAAACTATGCTCATCTAAAAGGAAAGGTGGGGGGAATGGATAAATTAAGATTAGTGTTACTATATGTATACAAACGCATATTATATACATATCTCAAAAAGACCGACCATATAGCAAGGGAGGTCTGCGGAACCCTCTGTAACATTTTACGTGGGAAGAGGATCTGTACTTGAATAGACATATATAATGTAGAAATGAACCAGATTGTGTCCCCCTAGGACAAACAATATTCTAAGCTTTACCCCAATTAAAACACTTTTAAAAACCAAGAAGAAATCATGAGACATAAACTTATGGGGGTTTCTCCATGCACATTCCAATGTAATTTACAACCTAGGAACACGACTTCCTGAAAGGCTCTGCTGCCCTAGTACCCAGATTTGGGAATGGAGAAATGCTGCCTCCTTGAGGCCACTTCCCACAACAGCAGCTTTAAACCCATTGCTAAAGGTCACTAAATATTCACCAAACTTGCAGTTCGGGAAATGACACCTGCTCTCTAAAAAAACTCTGGCGTGGAAAATCGACCAAAAAATTCAAAAGAGGGCAACCTTCCAAGAAGACAATTTCAAGAGTTATATTGTACTCCCAATTGTTTCCTTTTTTTTAAGAGAAAAGAAAACGGCGGGGAAAAATGATGAGTTTTACGAATTTTCAAAGACATGCAAAGCCAAATTACAAAACCCTATCAGCTCACAGCAGCCAGGAGGGCCATTAGCATAAATGCTGCAAACAATAAACGCTAAATCGATTGTGGAGAAATGCGTACCCTCGATTCTAAGGGGGACGTGGTAAGAGCCACTAATGTAAACACAAAGAAGGTGCTTTGAAAAGGGAAACACGGGGCTACCAGTCAATCAATCACACCCACTGCTGGGCCTATCACCTGAGAAAATGAGAATCAAAAAGTCACAGGCTGGCAATCCTGCACTCCAACAATATTTACCATCGCCAACACTTGGAAGCAATGAAAATGTCCATCAACCGAGGAATGCACAAAGTAGAAGTGGTCCACGTACTCAGTGGAAAATTACTCCAATAAAAAATAAAAATCAAATTTAAAAATCCAACAAAAGTAAGGAGACATCAGCGTGTGTGGGTTTCTCCGGGCACACTCCACTCTAATTTATAAGCGAGAAACACCACAGGCCGCAAGGGCTTTTCCCTAGTTACCAGGGTGGGGAACATAGAAAGGCTGCCACCCTCTGGCAGTTAGCTGCAAAAGCAGCTTTAAAGCCTGTGCTAATGGTCATTTCGTAGGAACAAGTACTGCAGAACTGTAAATGAAACCTGCCCTCAAAATATCTTGAGGGAGGTAATGGCCAAAACATTTCAAAATGTGACACATACTTTAAGAGAACACTTTGAAGAACTAAGGGGTAATCACAGCTTGAAAAATAAAATGGACATGCCTTAAAGGTCAATTTCAATGGATTATGAGGCACACGCGAATTCAACCACAAAGAGGTATCAGCTCACACTTGTCAGAATAACCATCAGCAAGAAAACTACAAACAATAAATGCTGAAGGTGTTGTGGAGAAATGCATACCCTCAACTTCAAGTGGGACGTAACTTGGAAAGGGCCACGAATGAGAGCAGAATGGAGGTGCCTTACAAAGGTCAACATTGAGCTACCATATGATCCAGCAGGCCCACTCCTCGACCTATAATCTAAGAAGAGAGAATTGGAAAGACACAGGCAGGCAAATCTGCATTGCACAGTATTACAATAGCCAAGATATGGAAGTAACCAAAAAGTCCACCAACAGATGGGTGGACACAGAAGAACTCCTCCATGTACAGATGGAATATTCGCTAGTGAAAAAAAATGAAACAATGCCATTTGCAGCACCATAGATGAGTCTAGACGTAATCACGCCACCTGTAGTAAGTGAGAAAGCAAAAGACACATATCCTATCATATCACTGTTAGGAGTTACTTAAAAATTGATACCAATGAGGATATTTCCACAGAGAAAGGCAATCACAGATTCATTAAAAAAACTTACGGTTCACCCAATAGAAAGGGATGAGGATTGGATACATTACCATATTGGGGTTAACAGAGATATACAAACCATGTGAAATATATAATCACCAAAGACGTACGGAAGACCAGGAGAAGACTACTCAACATTGTGCCATAACCTACGTGGGAAAAGGATGCGAGGAAGAATAGATACACGTATATGTGAGAAAGAACCACATCTTGCACACCTAGAACAAACAAACCATTGTAATCAAATTTGCTGGGATAAAAAATAAAAAGTAAATTACAAATATGAACAAGAAGTAATGAGACATAAACTTAAAGGGCTTTTTTCCTGGCACATTCCATTCGAATTTACAACCTAGAACACCACTTCCATTAAGGCTCTGTTTCCCCAGTTACCAAATTTGGTAAATGAGAAATGCTGCCACCTTGTGGCCGTTTCCTGCAAGAGCAGCTTTAAACTCACAGCTAATGGTCACTTAACATTCACAAGGACTCAGGGCTGTAAAGGACGCCTGGCCTAAAAAATTGTGCTGACGTAGGGAATGGACAGAAAAATTCAAAACAGGCAAATGTTTCAAGAAGAGAGTATGAAGAGTTAAGTTATACTCACGCTCTTTAAAAAAAAAAAGGAAAATGGATAAAAGCTCAACCTCAGGGAGCGTTAGACCCATGCAATCTAATCTACAAAAAGTTTCAACTTACACCAGTCGACTGACCATCAGCAAAAAGTCCACAAACAATAAATGCTGAAGGGGTTTTAAAGAACTGTGTCCCCTCTACCTGCTGGTGAGACGTAAAGGGGTAACAGCCAATAATGAGAAAAGAAAGGAGCTGTGTTGAAAAGTAAAAATGGAGGTACCATTCCATCCAGCAGGCGCACCAATGGACCTCTCACCTGAGAAGACAAGAATCGAGAAGACACAGGCCGCAAAAGCTGCAGTGCAGCCTTATTCACAATAGCCAAGACAGTGAAGCAATCAAAATATCCAACAAGAGGTGAATGGATAAAGAAGAAGTGGTCCATGCACACAATGGAATATTAGCCATGGAAAACGATGAACCGTTGCTCTCTGAGGCACCACAAATGAGTCTGGAGATAATCACGAAACATGAGGTAAGTCAGAAAGTAAAAGACCTATATTCTATGATATCACTTATAGGCGTTATCTAATAACTGACAAAAATGAACATATTTCCACAGAGAAAGACACTCACAGACTTAGAAAACAAACTATGCTCATCTAAAAGGAAAGGTGGGGGGAATGGATAAATTAAGATTAGTGTTACTATATGTATACAAACGCATATTATATACATATCTCAAAAAGACCGACCATATAGCAAGGGAGGTCTGCGGAACCCTCTGTAACATTTTACGTGGGAAGAGGATCTGTACTTGAATAGACATATATAATGTAGAAATGAACCAGATTGTGTCCCCCTAGGACAAACAATATTCTAAGCTTTACCCCAATTAAAACACTTTTAAAAACCAAGAAGAAATCATGAGACATAAACTTATGGGGGTTTCTCCATGCACATTCCAATGTAATTTACAACCTAGGAACACGACTTCCTGAAAGGCTCTGCTGCCCTAGTACCCAGATTTGGGAATGGAGAAATGCTGCCTCCTTGAGGCCACTTCCCACAACAGCAGCTTTAAACCCATTGCTAAAGGTCACTAAATATTCACCAAACTTGCAGTTCGGGAAATGACACCTGCTCTCTAAAAAAACTCTGGCGTGGAAAATCGACCAAAAAATTCAAAAGAGGGCAACCTTCCAAGAAGACAATTTCAAGAGTTATATTGTACTCCCAATTGTTTCCTTTTTTTTAAGAGAAAAGAAAACGGCGGGGAAAAATGATGAGTTTTACGAATTTTCAAAGACATGCAAAGCCAAATTACAAAACCCTATCAGCTCACAGCAGCCAGGAGGGCCATTAGCATAAATGCTGCAAACAATAAACGCTAAATCGATTGTGGAGAAATGCGTACCCTCGATTCTAAGGGGGACGTGGTAAGAGCCACTAATGTAAACACAAAGAAGGTGCTTTGAAAAGGGAAACACGGGGCTACCAGTCAATCAATCACACCCACTGCTGGGCCTATCACCTGAGAAAATGAGAATCAAAAAGTCACAGGCTGGCAATCCTGCACTCCAACAATATTTACCATCGCCAACACTTGGAAGCAATGAAAATGTCCATCAACCGAGGAATGCACAAAGTAGAAGTGGTCCACGTACTCAGTGGAAAATTACTCCAATAAAAAATAAAAATCAAATTTAAAAATCCAACAAAAGTAAGGAGACATCAGCGTGTGTGGGTTTCTCCGGGCACACTCCAGTCTAATTTATAAGCGAGAAACACCACAGGCCGCAAGGGCTTTTCCCTAGTTACCAGGGTGGGGAACATAGAAAGGCTGCCACCCTCTGGCAGTTAGCTGCAAAAGCAGCTTTAAAGCCTGTGCTAATGGTCATTTCGTAGGAACAAGTACTGCAGAACTGTAAATGAAACCTGCCCTCAAAATGTCTTGAGGGAGGTAATGGCCAAAACATTTCAAAATGTGACACATACTTTAAGAGAACACTTTGAAGAACTAAGGGGTAATCACAGCTTGAAAAATAAAATGGACATGCCTTAAAGGTCAATTTCAATGGATTATGAGGCACACGCGAATTCAACCACAAAGAGGTATCAGCTCACACTTGTCAGAATAACCATCAGCAAGAAAACTACAAACAATAAATGCTGAAGGTGTTGTGGAGAAATGCATACCCTCAACTTCAAGTGGGACGTAACTTGGAAAGGGCCACGAATGAGAGCAGAATGGAGGTGCCTTACAAAGGTCAACATTGAGCTACCATATGATCCAGCAGGCCCACTCCTCGACCTATAATCTAAGAAGAGAGAATTGGAAAGACACAGGCAGGCAAATCTGCATTGCACAGTATTACAATAGCCAAGATATGGAAGTAACCAAAAAGTCCACCAACAGATGGGTGGACACAGAAGAACTCCTCCATGTACAGATGGAATATTCGCTAGTGAAAAAAAATGAAACAATGCCATTTGCAGCACCATAGATGAGTCTAGACGTAATCACGCCACCTGTAGTAAGTGAGAAAGCAAAAGACACATATCCTATCATATCACTGTTAGGAGTTACTTAAAAATTGATACCAATGAGGATATTTCCACAGAGAAAGGCAATCACAGATTCATTAAAAAAACTTACGGTTCACCCAATAGAAAGGGATGAGGATTGGATACATTACCATATTGGGGTTAACAGAGATATACAAACCATGTGAAATATATAATCACCAAAGACGTACGGAAGACCAGGAGAAGACTACTCAACATTGTGCCATAACCTACGTGGGAAAAGGATGCGAGGAAGAATAGATACACGTATATGTGAGAAAGAACCACATCTTGCACACCTAGAACAAACAAACCATTGTAATCAAATTTGCTGGGATAAAAAATAAAAAGTAAATTACAAATATGAACAAGAAGTAATGAGACATAAACTTAAAGGGCTTTTTTCCTGGCACATTCCATTCGAATTTACAACCTAGAACACCACTTCCATTAAGGCTCTGTTTCCCCAGTTACCAAATTTGGTAAATGAGAAATGCTGCCACCTTGTGGCCGTTTCCTGCAAGAGCAGCTTGAAACTCACAGCTAATGGTCACTTAACATTCACAAGGACTCAGGGCTGTAAAGGACGCCTGGCCTAAAAAATTGTGCTGACGTAGGGAATGGACAGAAAAATTCAAAACAGGCAAATGTTTCAAGAAGAGAGTATGAAGAGTTAAGTTATACTCACGCTCTTTAAAAAAAAAAAGGAAAATGGATAAAAGCTCAACCTCAGGGAGCGTTAGACCCATGCAATCTAATCTACAAAAAGTTTCAACTTACACCAGTCGACTGACCATCAGCAAAAAGTCCACAAACAATAAATGCTGAAGGGGTTTTAAAGAACTGTGTCCCCTCTACCTGCTGGTGAGACGTAAAGGGGTAACAGCCAATAATGAGAAAAGAAAGGAGCTGTGTTGAAAAGTAAAAATGGAGGTACCATTCCATCCAGCAGGCGCACCAATGGACCTCTCACCTGAGAAGACAAGAATCGAGAAGACACAGGCCGCAAAAGCTGCAGTGCAGCCTTATTCACAATAGCCAAGACAGTGAAGCAATCAAAATATCCAACAAGAGGTGAATGGATAAAGAAGAAGTGGTCCATGCACACAATGGAATATTAGCCATGGAAAACGATGAACCGTTGCTCTCTGAGGCACCACAAATGAGTCTGGAGATAATCACGAAACATGAGGTAAGTCAGAAAGTAAAAGACCTATATTCTATGATATCACTTATAGGCGTTATCTAATAACTGACAAAAATGAACATATTTCCACAGAGAAAGACACTCACAGACTTAGAAAACAAACTATGCTCATCTAAAAGGAAAGGTGGGGGGAATGGATAAATTAAGATTAGTGTTACTATATGTATACAAACGCATATTATATACATATCTCAAAAAGACCGACCATATAGCAAGGGAGGTCTGCGGAACCCTCTGTAACATTTTACGTGGGAAGAGGATCTGTACTTGAATAGACATATATAATGTAGAAATGAACCAGATTGTGTCCCCCTAGGACAAACAATATTCTAAGCTTTACCCCAATTAAAACACTTTTAAAAACCAAGAAGAAATCATGAGACATAAACTTATGGGGGTTTCTCCATGCACATTCCAATGTAATTTACAACCTAGGAACACGACTTCCTGAAAGGCTCTGCTGCCCTAGTACCCAGATTTGGGAATGGAGAAATGCTGCCTCCTTGAGGCCACTTCCCACAACAGCAGCTTTAAACCCATTGCTAAAGGTCACTAAATATTCACCAAACTTGCAGTTCGGGAAATGACACCTGCTCTCTAAAAAAACTCTGGCGTGGAAAATCGACCAAAAAATTCAAAAGAGGGCAACCTTCCAAGAAGACAATTTCAAGAGTTATATTGTACTCCCAATTGTTTCCTTTTTTTTAAGAGAAAAGAAAACGGCGGGGAAAAATGATGAGTTTTACGAATTTTCAAAGACATGCAAAGCCAAATTACAAAACCCTATCAGCTCACAGCAGCCAGGAGGGCCATTAGCATAAATGCTGCAAACAATAAACGCTAAATCGATTGTGGAGAAATGCGTACCCTCGATTCTAAGGGGGACGTGGTAAGAGCCACTAATGTAAACACAAAGAAGGTGCTTTGAAAAGGGAAACACGGGGCTACCAGTCAATCAATCACACCCACTGCTGGGCCTATCACCTGAGAAAATGAGAATCAAAAAGTCACAGGCTGGCAATCCTGCACTCCAACAATATTTACCATCGCCAACACTTGGAAGCAATGAAAATGTCCATCAACCGAGGAATGCACAAAGTAGAAGTGGTCCACGTACTCAGTGGAAAATTACTCCAATAAAAAATAAAAATCAAATTTAAAAATCCAACAAAAGTAAGGAGACATCAGCGTGTGTGGGTTTCTCCGGGCACACTCCACTCTAATTTATAAGCGAGAAACACCACAGGCCGCAAGGGCTTTTCCCTAGTTACCAGGGTGGGGAACATAGAAAGGCTGCCACCCTCTGGCAGTTAGCTGCAAAAGCAGCTTTAAAGCCTGTGCTAATGGTCATTTCGTAGGAACAAGTACTGCAGAACTGTAAATGAAACCTGCCCTCAAAATATCTTGAGGGAGGTAATGGCCAAAACATTTCAAAATGTGACACATACTTTAAGAGAACACTTTGAAGAACTAAGGGGTAATCACAGCTTGAAAAATAAAATGGACATGCCTTAAAGGTCAATTTCAATGGATTATGAGGCACACGCGAATTCAACCACAAAGAGGTATCAGCTCACACTTGTCAGAATAACCATCAGCAAGAAAACTACAAACAATAAATGCTGAAGGTGTTGTGGAGAAATGCATACCCTCAACTTCAAGTGGGACGTAACTTGGAAAGGGCCACGAATGAGAGCAGAATGGAGGTGCCTTACAAAGGTCAACATTGAGCTACCATATGATCCAGCAGGCCCACTCCTCGACCTATAATCTAAGAAGAGAGAATTGGAAAGACACAGGCAGGCAAATCTGCATTGCACAGTATTACAATAGCCAAGATATGGAAGTAACCAAAAAGTCCACCAACAGATGGGTGGACACAGAAGAACTCCTCCATGTACAGATGGAATATTCGCTAGTGAAAAAAAATGAAACAATGCCATTTGCAGCACCATAGATGAGCCTAGACGTAATCACGCCACCTGTAGTAAGTGAGAAAGCAAAAGACACATATCCTATCATATCACTGTTAGGAGTTACTTAAAAATTGATACCAATGAGGATATTTCCACAGAGAAAGGCAATCACAGATTCATTAAAAAAACTTACGGTTCACCCAATAGAAAGGGATGAGGATTGGATACATTACCATATTGGGGTTAACAGAGATATACAAACCATGTGAAATATATAATCACCAAAGACGTACGGAAGACCAGGAGAAGACTACTCAACATTGTGCCATAACCTACGTGGGAAAAGGATGCGAGGAAGAATAGATACACGTATATGTGAGAAAGAACCACATCTTGCACACCTAGAACAAACAAACCATTGTAATCAAATTTGCTGGGATAAAAAATAAAAAGTAAATTACAAATATGAACAAGAAGTAATGAGACATAAACTTAAAGGGCTTTTTTCCTGGCACATTCCATTCGAATTTACAACCTAGAACACCACTTCCATTAAGGCTCTGTTTCCCCAGTTACCAAATTTGGTAAATGAGAAATGCTGCCACCTTGTGGCCGTTTCCTGCAAGAGCAGCTTGAAACTCACAGCTAATGGTCACTTAACATTCACAAGGACTCAGGGCTGTAAAGGACGCCTGGCCTAAAAAATTGTGCTGACGTAGGGAATGGACAGAAAAATTCAAAACAGGCAAATGTTTCAAGAAGAGAGTATGAAGAGTTAAGTTATACTCACGCTCTTTAAAAAAAAAAAGGAAAATGGATAAAAGCTCAACCTCAGGGAGCGTTAGACCCATGCAATCTAATCTACAAAAAGTTTCAACTTACACCAGTCGACTGACCATCAGCAAAAAGTCCACAAACAATAAATGCTGAAGGGGTTTTAAAGAACTGTGTCCCCTCTACCTGCTGGTGAGACGTAAAGGGGTAACAGCCAATAATGAGAAAAGAAAGGAGCTGTGTTGAAAAGTAAAAATGGAGGTACCATTCCATCCAGCAGGCGCACCAATGGACCTCTCACCTGAGAAGACAAGAATCGAGAAGACACAGGCCGCAAAAGCTGCAGTGCAGCCTTATTCACAATAGCCAAGACAGTGAAGCAATCAAAATATCCAACAAGAGGTGAATGGATAAAGAAGAAGTGGTCCATGCACACAATGGAATATTAGCCATGGAAAACGATGAACCGTTGCTCTCTGAGGCACCACAAATGAGTCTGGAGATAATCACGAAACATGAGGTAAGTCGGAAAGTAAAAGACCTATATTCTATGATATCACTTATAGGCGTTATCTAGTAACTGACAAAAATGAACATATTTCCACAGAGAAAGACACTCACAGACTTAGAAAACAAACTATGCTCATCTAAAAGGAAAGGTGGGGGGAATGGATAAATTAAGATTAGTGTTACTATATGTATACAAACGCATATTATATACATATCTCAAAAAGACCGACCATATAGCAAGGGAGGTCTGCGGAACCCTCTGTAACATTTTACACGGGAAGAGGATCTGTACTTGAATAGACATATATAATGTACAAATGAACCAGATTGTGTCCACCTAGGACAAACAATATTCTAAGCTTTACCCCAATTAAAACACTTTTAAAAACCAAGAAGAAATAATGAGACATAAACTTATGGGGGTTTCTCCATGCACATTCCAATGTAATTTACAACCTAGGAACACGACTTCCTGAAAGGCTCTGCTGCCCTAGTACCCAGATTTGGGAATGGAGAAATGCTGCCTCCTTGAGGCCACTTCCCACAACAGCAGCTTTAAACCCATTGCTAAAGGTCACTAAATATTCACCAAACTTGCTGTTCGGGAAATGACACCTGCTCTCTAAAAAAACTCTGGCGTGGAAAATCGAGCAAAAAATTCAAAAGAGGGCAACCTTCCAAGAAGACAATTTCAAGAGTTATATTGTACTCCCAATTGTTTCCTTTTTCTTAAGAGAAAAGAAAACGGCGGAGAAAAATGATGAGTTTTACGAATTTTCAAAGACATGCAAAGCCAAATTACAAAACCCTATCAGCTCACAGCAGCCAGGAGGGCCATTAGCATAAATGCTGCAAACAATAAACGCTAAATCGATTGTGGAGAAATGCGTACCCTCGATTCTAAGGGGGACGTGGTAAGAGCCACTAATGTAAACACAAAGAAGGTGCTTTGAAAAGGGAAACACGGGGCTACCAGTCAATCAATCACACCCACTGCTGGGCCTATCACCTGAGAAAATGAGAATCAAAAAGTCACAGGCTGGCAATCCTGCACTCCAACAATATTTACCATCGCCAACACTTGGAAGCAATGAAAATGTCCATCAACCGAGGAATGCACAAAGTAGAAGTGGTCCACGTACTCAGTGGAAAATTACTCCAATAAAAAATAAAAATCAAATTTAAAAATCCAACAAAAGTAAGGAGACATCAGCGTGTGTGGGTTTCTCCGGGCACACTCCACTCTAATTTATAAGCGAGAAACACCACAGGCCGCAAGGGCTTTTCCCTAGTTACCAGGGTGGGGAACATAGAAAGGCTGCCACCCTCTGGCAGTTAGCTGCAAAAGCAGCTTTAAAGCCTGTGCTAATGGTCATTTCGTAGGAACAAGTACTGCAGAACTGTAAATGAAACCTGCCCTCAAAATGTCTTGAGGGAGGTAATGGCCAAAACATTTCAAAATGTGACACATACTTTAAGAGAACACTTTGAAGAACTAAGGGGTAATCACAGCTTGAAAAATAAAATGGACATGCCTTAAAGGTCAATTTCAATGGATTATGAGGCACACGCGAATTCAACCACAAAGAGGTATCAGCTCACACTTGTCAGAATAACCATCAGCAAGAAAACTACAAACAATAAATGCTGAAGGTGTTGTGGAGAAATGCATACCCTCAACTTCAAGTGGGACGTAACTTGGAAAGGGCCACGAATGAGAGCAGAATGGAGGTGCCTTACAAAGGTCAACATTGAGCTACCATATGATCCAGCAGGCCCACTCCTCGACCTATAATCTAAGAAGAGAGAATTGGAAAGACACAGGCAGGCAAATCTGCATTGCACAGTATTACAATAGCCAAGATATGGAAGTAACCAAAAAGTCCACCAACAGATGGGTGGACACAGAAGAACTCCTCCATGTACAGATGGAATATTCGCTAGTGAAAAAAAATGAAACAATGCCATTTGCAGCACCATAGATGAGTCTAGACGTAATCACGCCACCTGTAGTAAGTGAGAAAGCAAAAGACACATATCCTATCATATCACTGTTAGGAGTTACTTAAAAATTGATACCAATGAGGATATTTCCACAGAGAAAGGCAATCACAGATTCATTAAAAAAACTTACGGTTCACCCAATAGAAAGGGATGAGGATTGGATACATTACCATATTGGGGTTAACAGAGATATACAAACCATGTGAAATATATAATCACCAAAGACGTACGGAAGACCAGGAGAAGACTACTCAACATTGTGCCATAACCTACGTGGGAAAAGGATGCGAGGAAGAATAGATACACGTATATGTGAGAAAGAACCACATCTTGCACACCTAGAACAAACAAACCATTGTAATCAAATTTGCTGGGATAAAAAATAAAAAGTAAATTACAAATATGAACAAGAAGTAATGAGACATAAACTTAAAGGGCTTTTTTCCTGGCACATTCCATTCGAATTTACAACCTAGAACACCACTTCCATTAAGGCTCTGTTTCCCCAGTTACCAAATTTGGTAAATGAGAAATGCTGCCACCTTGTGGCCGTTTCCTGCAAGAGCAGCTTGAAACTCACAGCTAATGGTCACTTAACATTCACAAGGACTCAGGGCTGTAAAGGACGCCTGGCCTAAAAAATTGTGCTGACGTAGGGAATGGACAGAAAAATTCAAAACAGGCAAATGTTTCAAGAAGAGAGTATGAAGAGTTAAGTTATACTCACGCTCTTTAAAAAAAAAAAGGAAAATGGATAAAAGCTCAACCTCAGGGAGCGTTAGACCCATGCAATCTAATCTACAAAAAGTTTCAACTTACACCAGTCGACTGACCATCAGCAAAAAGTCCACAAACAATAAATGCTGAAGGGGTTTTAAAGAACTGTGTCCCCTCTACCTGCTGGTGAGACGTAAAGGGGTAACAGCCAATAATGAGAAAAGAAAGGAGCTGTGTTGAAAAGTAAAAATGGAGGTACCATTCCATCCAGCAGGCGCACCAATGGACCTCTCACCTGAGAAGACAAGAATCGAGAAGACACAGGCCGCAAAAGCTGCAGTGCAGCCTTATTCACAATAGCCAAGACAGTGAAGCAATCAAAATATCCAACAAGAGGTGAATGGATAAAGAAGAAGTGGTCCATGCACACAATGGAATATTAGCCATGGAAAACGATGAACCGTTGCTCTCTGAGGCACCACAAATGAGTCTGGAGATAATCACGAAACATGAGGTAAGTCGGAAAGTAAAAGACCTATATTCTATGATATCACTTATAGGCGTTATCTAGTAACTGACAAAAATGAACATATTTCCACAGAGAAAGACACTCACAGACTTAGAAAACAAACTATGCTCATCTAAAAGGAAAGGTGGGGGGAATGGATAAATTAAGATTAGTGTTACTATATGTATACAAACGCATATTATATACATATCTCAAAAAGACCGACCATATAGCAAGGGAGGTCTGCGGAACCCTCTGTAACATTTTACACGGGAAGAGGATCTGTACTTGAATAGACATATATAATGTACAAATGAACCAGATTGTGTCCACCTAGGACAAACAATATTCTAAGCTTTACCCCAATTAAAACACTTTTAAAAACCAAGAAGAAATAATGAGACATAAACTTATGGGGGTTTCTCCATGCACATTCCAATGTAATTTACAACCTAGGAACACGACTTCCTGAAAGGCTCTGCTGCCCTAGTACCCAGATTTGGGAATGGAGAAATGCTGCCTCCTTGAGGCCACTTCCCACAACAGCAGCTTTAAACCCATTGCTAAAGGTCACTAAATATTCACCAAACTTGCTGTTCGGGAAATGACACCTGCTCTCTAAAAAAACTCTGGCGTGGAAAATCGAGCAAAAAATTCAAAAGAGGGCAACCTTCCAAGAAGACAATTTCAAGAGTTATATTGTACTCCCAATTGTTTCCTTTTTCTTAAGAGAAAAGAAAACGGCGGAGAAAAATGATGAGTTTTACGAATTTTCAAAGACATGCAAAGCCAAATTACAAAACCCTATCAGCTCACAGCAGCCAGGAGGGCCATTAGCATAAATGCTGCAAACAATAAACGCTAAATCGATTGTGGAGAAATGCGTACCCTCGATTCTAAGGGGGACGTGGTAAGAGCCACTAATGTAAACACAAAGAAGGTGCTTTGAAAAGGGAAACACGGGGCTACCAGTCAATCAATCACACCCACTGCTGGGCCTATCACCTGAGAAAATGAGAATCAAAAAGTCACAGGCTGGCAATCCTGCACTCCAACAATATTTACCATCGCCAACACTTGGAAGCAATGAAAATGTCCATCAACCGAGGAATGCACAAAGTAGAAGTGGTCCACGTACTCAGTGGAAAATTACTCCAATAAAAAATAAAAATCAAATTTAAAAATCCAACAAAAGTAAGGAGACATCAGCGTGTGTGGGTTTCTCCGGGCACACTCCAGTCTAATTTATAAGCGAGAAACACCACAGGCCGCAAGGGCTTTTCCCTAGTTACCAGGGTGGGGAACATAGAAAGGCTGCCACCCTCTGGCAGTTAGCTGCAAAAGCAGCTTTAAAGCCTGTGCTAATGGTCATTTCGTAGGAACAAGTACTGCAGAACTGTAAATGAAACCTGCCCTCAAAATGTCTTGAGGGAGGTAATGGCCAAAACATTTCAAAATGTGACACATACTTTAAGAGAACACTTTGAAGAACTAAGGGGTAATCACAGCTTGAAAAATAAAATGGACATGCCTTAAAGGTCAATTTCAATGGATTATGAGGCACACGCGAATTCAACCACAAAGAGGTATCAGCTCACACTTGTCAGAATAACCATCAGCAAGAAAACTACAAACAATAAATGCTGAAGGTGTTGTGGAGAAATGCATACCCTCAACTTCAAGTGGGACGTAACTTGGAAAGGGCCACGAATGAGAGCAGAATGGAGGTGCCTTACAAAGGTCAACATTGAGCTACCATATGATCCAGCAGGCCCACTCCTCGACCTATAATCTAAGAAGAGAGAATTGGAAAGACACAGGCAGGCAAATCTGCATTGCACAGTATTACAATAGCCAAGATATGGAAGTAACCAAAAAGTCCACCAACAGATGGGTGGACACAGAAGAACTCCTCCATGTACAGATGGAATATTCGCTAGTGAAAAAAAATGAAACAATGCCATTTGCAGCACCATAGATGAGTCTAGACGTAATCACGCCACCTGTAGTAAGTGAGAAAGCAAAAGACACATATCCTATCATATCACTGTTAGGAGTTACTTAAAAATTGATACCAATGAGGATATTTCCACAGAGAAAGGCAATCACAGATTCATTAAAAAAACTTACGGTTCACCCAATAGAAAGGGATGAGGATTGGATACATTACCATATTGGGGTTAACAGAGATATACAAACCATGTGAAATATATAATCACCAAAGACGTACGGAAGACCAGGAGAAGACTACTCAACATTGTGCCATAACCTACGTGGGAAAAGGATGCGAGGAAGAATAGATACACGTATATGTGAGAAAGAACCACATCTTGCACACCTAGAACAAACAAACCATTGTAATCAAATTTGCTGGGATAAAAAATAAAAAGTAAATTACAAATATGAACAAGAAGTAATGAGACATAAACTTAAAGGGCTTTTTTCCTGGCACATTCCATTCGAATTTACAACCTAGAACACCACTTCCATTAAGGCTCTGTTTCCCCAGTTACCAAATTTGGTAAATGAGAAATGCTGCCACCTTGTGGCCGTTTCCTGCAAGAGCAGCTTGAAACTCACAGCTAATGGTCACTTAACATTCACAAGGACTCAGGGCTGTAAAGGACGCCTGGCCTAAAAAATTGTGCTGACGTAGGGAATGGACAGAAAAATTCAAAACAGGCAAATGTTTCAAGAAGAGAGTATGAAGAGTTAAGTTATACTCACGCTCTTTAAAAAAAAAAAGGAAAATGGATAAAAGCTCAACCTCAGGGAGCGTTAGACCCATGCAATCTAATCTACAAAAAGTTTCAACTTACACCAGTCGACTGACCATCAGCAAAAAGTCCACAAACAATAAATGCTGAAGGGGTTTTAAAGAACTGTGTCCCCTCTACCTGCTGGTGAGACGTAAAGGGGTAACAGCCAATAATGAGAAAAGAAAGGAGCTGTGTTGAAAAGTAAAAATGGAGGTACCATTCCATCCAGCAGGCACACCAATGGACCTCTCACCTGAGAAGACAAGAATCGAGAAGACACAGGCCGCAAAAGCTGCAGTGCAGCCTTATTCACAATAGCCAAGACAGTGAAGCAATCAAAATATCCAACAAGAGGTGAATGGATAAAGAAGAAGTGGTCCATGCACACAATGGAATATTAGCCATGGAAAACGATGAACCGTTGCTCTCTGAGGCACCACAAATGAGTCTGGAGATAATCACGAAACATGAGGTAAGTCGGAAAGTAAAAGACCTATATTCTATGATATCACTTATAGGCGTTATCTAGTAACTGACAAAAATGAACATATTTCCACAGAGAAAGACACTCACAGACTTAGAAAACAAACTATGCTCATCTAAAAGGAAAGGTGGGGGGAATGGATAAATTAAGATTAGTGTTACTATATGTATACAAACGCATATTATATACATATCTCAAAAAGACCGACCATATAGCAAGGGAGGTCTGCGGAACCCTCTGTAACATTTTACACGGGAAGAGGATCTGTACTTGAATAGACATATATAATGTACAAATGAACCAGATTGTGTCCACCTAGGACAAACAATATTCTAAGCTTTACCCCAATTAAAACACTTTTAAAAACCAAGAAGAAATAATGAGACATAAACTTATGGGGGTTTCTCCATGCACATTCCAATGTAATTTACAACCTAGGAACACGACTTCCTGAAAGGCTCTGCTGCCCTAGTACCCAGATTTGGGAATGGAGAAATGCTGCCTCCTTGAGGCCACTTCCCACAACAGCAGCTTTAAACCCATTGCTAAAGGTCACTAAATATTCACCAAACTTGCTGTTCGGGAAATGACACCTGCTCTCTAAAAAAACTCTGGCGTGGAAAATCGAGCAAAAAATTCAAAAGAGGGCAACCTTCCAAGAAGACAATTTCAAGAGTTATATTGTACTCCCAATTGTTTCCTTTTTCTTAAGAGAAAAGAAAACGGCGGAGAAAAATGATGAGTTTTACGAATTTTCAAAGACATGCAAAGCCAAATTACAAAACCCTATCAGCTCACAGCAGCCAGGAGGGCCATTAGCATAAATGCTGCAAACAATAAACGCTAAATCGATTGTGGAGAAATGCGTACCCTCGATTCTAAGTGGGACGTGGTAAGAGCCACTAATGTAAACACAAAGAAGGTGCTTTGAAAAGGGAAACACGGGGCTACCAGTCAATCAATCACACCCACTGCTGGGCCTATCACCTGAGAAAATGAGAATCAAAAAGTCACAGGCTGGCAATCCTGCACTCCAACAATATTTACCATCGCCAACACTTGGAAGCAATGAAAATGTCCATCAACCGAGGAATGCACAAAGTAGAAGTGGTCCACGTACTCAGTGGAAAATTACTCCAATAAAAAATAAAAATCAAATTTAAAAATCCAACAAAAGTAAGGAGACATCAGCGTGTGTGGGTTTCTCCGGGCACACTCCACTCTAATTTATAAGCGAGAAACACCACAGGCCGCAAGGGCTTTTCCCTAGTTACCAGGGTGGGGAACATAGAAAGGCTGCCACCCTCTGGCAGTTAGCTGCAAAAGCAGCTTTAAAGCCTGTGCTAATGGTCATTTCGTAGGAACAAGTACTGCAGAACTGTAAATGAAACCTGCCCTCAAAATGTCTTGAGGGAGGTAATGGCCAAAACATTTCAAAATGTGACACATACTTTAAGAGAACACTTTGAAGAACTAAGGGGTAATCACAGCTTGAAAAATAAAATGGACATGCCTTAAAGGTCAATTTCAATGGATTATGAGGCACACGCGAATTCAACCACAAAGAGGTATCAGCTCACACTTGTCAGAATAACCATCAGCAAGAAAACTACAAACAATAAATGCTGAAGGTGTTGTGGAGAAATGCATACCCTCAACTTCAAGTGGGACGTAACTTGGAAAGGGCCACGAATGAGAGCAGAATGGAGGTGCCTTACAAAGGTCAACATTGAGCTACCATATGATCCAGCAGGCCCACTCCTCGACCTATAATCTAAGAAGAGAGAATTGGAAAGACACAGGCAGGCAAATCTGCATTGCACAGTATTACAATAGCCAAGATATGGAAGTAACCAAAAAGTCCACCAACAGATGGGTGGACACAGAAGAACTCCTCCATGTACAGATGGAATATTCGCTAGTGAAAAAAAATGAAACAATGCCATTTGCAGCACCATAGATGAGTCTAGACGTAATCACGCCACCTGTAGTAAGTGAGAAAGCAAAAGACACATATCCTATCATATCACTGTTAGGAGTTACTTAAAAATTGATACCAATGAGGATATTTCCACAGAGAAAGGCAATCACAGATTCATTAAAAAAACTTACGGTTCACCCAATAGAAAGGGATGAGGATTGGATACATTACCATATTGGGGTTAACAGAGATATACAAACCATGTGAAATATATAATCACCAAAGACGTACGGAAGACCAGGAGAAGACTACTCAACATTGTGCCATAACCTACGTGGGAAAAGGATGCGAGGAAGAATAGATACACGTATATGTGAGAAAGAACCACATCTTGCACACCTAGAACAAACAAACCATTGTAATCAAATTTGCTGGGATAAAAAATAAAAAGTAAATTACAAATATGAACAAGAAGTAATGAGACATAAACTTAAAGGGCTTTTTTCCTGGCACATTCCATTCGAATTTACAACCTAGAACACCACTTCCATTAAGGCTCTGTTTCCCCAGTTACCAAATTTGGTAAATGAGAAATGCTGCCACCTTGTGGCCGTTTCCTGCAAGAGCAGCTTGAAACTCACAGCTAATGGTCACTTAACATTCACAAGGACTCAGGGCTGTAAAGGACGCCTGGCCTAAAAAATTGTGCTGACGTAGGGAATGGACAGAAAAATTCAAAACAGGCAAATGTTTCAAGAAGAGAGTATGAAGAGTTAAGTTATACTCACGCTCTTTAAAAAAAAAAAGGAAAATGGATAAAAGCTCAACCTCAGGGAGCGTTAGACCCATGCAATCTAATCTACAAAAAGTTTCAACTTACACCAGTCGACTGACCATCAGCAAAAAGTCCACAAACAATAAATGCTGAAGGGGTTTTAAAGAACTGTGTCCCCTCTACCTGCTGGTGAGACGTAAAGGGGTAACAGCCAATAATGAGAAAAGAAAGGAGCTGTGTTGAAAAGTAAAAATGGAGGTACCATTCCATCCAGCAGGCACACCAATGGACCTCTCACCTGAGAAGACAAGAATCGAGAAGACACAGGCCGCAAAAGCTGCAGTGCAGCCTTATTCACAATAGCCAAGACAGTGAAGCAATCAAAATATCCAACAAGAGGTGAATGGATAAAGAAGAAGTGGTCCATGCACACAATGGAATATTAGCCATGGAAAACGATGAACCGTTGCTCTCTGAGGCACCACAAATGAGTCTGGAGATAATCACGAAACATGAGGTAAGTCGGAAAGTAAAAGACCTATATTCTATGATATCACTTATAGGCGTTATCTAGTAACTGACAAAAATGAACATATTTCCACAGAGAAAGACACTCACAGACTTAGAAAACAAACTATGCTCATCTAAAAGGAAAGGTGGGGGGAATGGATAAATTAAGATTAGTGTTACTATATGTATACAAACGCATATTATATACATATCTCAAAAAGACCGACCATATAGCAAGGGAGGTCTGCGGAACCCTCTGTAACATTTTACACGGGAAGAGGATCTGTACTTGAATAGACATATATAATGTACAAATGAACCAGATTGTGTCCACCTAGGACAAACAATATTCTAAGCTTTACCCCAATTAAAACACTTTTAAAAACCAAGAAGAAATAATGAGACATAAACTTATGGGGGTTTCTCCATGCACATTCCAATGTAATTTACAACCTAGGAACACGACTTCCTGAAAGGCTCTGCTGCCCTAGTACCCAGATTTGGGAACGGAGAAATGCTGCCTCCTTGAGGCCACTTCCCACAACAGCAGCTTTAAACCCATTGCTAAAGGTCACTAAATATTCACCAAACTTGCTGTTCGGGAAATGACACCTGCTCTCTAAAAAAACTCTGGCGTGGAAAATCGACCAAAAAATTCAAAAGAGGGCAACCTTCCAAGAAGACAATTTCAAGAGTTATATTGTACTCCCAATTGTTTCCTTTTTCTTAAGAGAAAAGAAAACGGCGGAGAAAAATGATGAGTTTTACGAATTTTCAAAGACATGCAAAGCCAAATTACAAAACCCTATCAGCTCACAGCAGCCAGGAGGGCCATTAGCATAAATGCTGCAAACAATAAACGCTAAATCGATTGTGGAGAAATGCGTACCCTCGATTCTAAGTGGGACGTGGTAAGAGCCACTAATGTAAACACAAAGAAGGTGCTTTGAAAAGGGAAACACGGGGCTACCAGTCAATAAATCACACCCACTGCTGGGCCTATCACCTGAGAAAATGAGAATCAAAAAGTCACAGGCTGGCAATCCTGCACTCCAACAATATTTACCATCGCCAACACTTGGAAGCAATGAAAATGTCCATCAACCGAGGAATGCACAAAGTAGAAGTGGTCCACGTACTCAGTGGAAAATTACTCCAATAAAAAATAAAAATCAAATTTAAAAATCCAACAAAAGTAAGGAGACATCAGCGTGTGTGGGTTTCTCCGGGCACACTCCAATCTAATTTATAAGCGAGAAACACCACAGGCCGCAAGGGCTTTTCCCTAGTTACCAGGGTGGGGAACATAGAAAGGCTGTCAACCTCTGGCAGTTAGCTGCAAATGCAGCTTTAAAGCTTGTGCTAATGGTCATTTCGTAGGAACAAGTACTGAAGAACTGTAAATGAAACCTGCCCTCAAAATGTCTTGAGGGAGGTAAAGGCCAAAACATTTCAAAATGTGACACATACTGTAAGAGAACACTTTGAAGAACTAAGGGGTAATCACAGCTTGAAAAATAAAATGGACATGCCTTAAAGGTCAATTTCAACGGATTATGAGGCACACGCGAATTCAACCACAAAGAGGTATCAGCTCACACTTGTCAGAATAACCATCAGCAAGAAAACTACAAACAATAAATTCTGAAGGTGTTGTGGAGAAATGCATACCCTCAACTTCAAGTGGGACGTAACTTGGAAAGGGCCACGAATGAGAGCAGAATGGAGGTGCCTTACAAAGGTCAACATTGAGCTACCGTATGATCCAGCAGGCCCACTCCTCGACCTATAATCTAAGAAGAGAGAATTGGAAAGACACAGGCAGGCAAATCTGCATTGCACAGTATTACAATAGCCAAGATACGAAAGTAACCAAAAAGTCCACCAACAGATGGGTGGACAAAGAAGAACTCCTCCATGTACAGATGGAATATTCGCTAGTGAAAAAAAATGAAACAATGCCATTTGCAGCACCATAGATGAGTCTAGACGTAATCACGCCACCTGTAGTAAGTGAGATAGCAAAAGACACATATCCTATCATATCACTGTTAGGAGTTACTTAAAAATTGATACCAAAGAGGATATTTCCACAGAGAAAGGCAATCACAGATTCATTAAAAAAACTTACGGTTCACCCAATAGAAATGGATGAGGATTGGATACATTACCATATTGGGGTTAACAGAGATATACAAACCATGTGAAATATATAATCACCAAAGACGTACGGAAGACCAGGAGAAGACTACTCAACATTGTGCCATAACCTACGTGGGAAAAGGATGCGAGGAAGAATAGATACACGTATATGTGAGAAAGAACCACATCTTGCACACCTAGAACAAACAAACCATTGTAATCAAATTTGCTGGGATAAAAAATAAAAAGTAAATTACAAATATGAACAAGAAGTAATGAGACATAAACTTAAAGGGCTTTTTTCCTGGCACATTCCATTCGAATTTACAACCTAGAACACCACTTCCATTAAGGCTCTGTTTCCCCAGTTACCAAATTTGGTAAATGAGAAATGCTGCCACCTTGTGGCCGTTTCCTGCAAGAGCAGCTTGAAACTCACAGCTAATGGTCACTTAACATTCACAAGGACTCAGGGCTGTAAAGGACGCCTGGCCTAAAAAATTGTGCTGAAGTAGGGAATGGACAAAAAAATTCAAAAAAGGCAAATGTTTCAAGAAGAGAGTATGAAGAGTTAAGTTTTACTCACACTCTTTAAAAAAAAAGGAAAATGGATAAAAGCTCAACCTCAGGGAGCGTTAGACACATGCAATCTAATCTACAAAAAGTTTCAACTTACACCAGTCGACTGACCATCAGCAAAAAGTCCACAAACAATAAATGCTGAAGGGGTTTTAAAGAATTGTGTCCCCTCTACCTGCTGGTGAGACGTAAAGGGGTAACAGCCAATAATGAGAAAAGAAAGGAGCTGTGTTGAAAAATAAAAATGGAGGTACCATTCCATCCAGCAGGCGCACCAATGGACCTCTCACCTGAGAAGACAAGAATCGAGAAGACACAGGCCGCAAAAGCTGCAGTACAGCCTTATTCACAATAGCCAAGACAGTGAAGCAATCAAAATATCCAACAAGAGGTGAATGGATAAAGAAGAAGTGGTCCATGCACACAATGGAATATTAGCCATGGAAAACGATGAACCATTGCTCTCTGAGGCACCACAAATGAGTCTGGAGGTAATCACTAAACATGAGGTAAGTCGGAAAGTAAAAGACCTATATTCTATGATATCACTTATAGGCGTTATCTAGTAACTGACAAAAATGAACATATTTCCACAGAGAAAGACACTCACAGACTTAGAAAACAAACTATGCTCATCTAAAAGGAAAGGTGGGGGGAATGGATAAATTAAGATTAGTGTTACTATATGTATACAAACGCATATTATATACATATCTCAAAAAGACTGACCATATAGCAAGGGAGGTCTGCGGAACCCTCTGTAACATTTTACACGGGAAGAGGATCTGTACTTGAATAGACATATATAATGTACAAATGAACCAGATTGTGTCCACCTAGGACAAACAATATTCTAAGCTTTACCCCAATTAAAACACTTTTAAAAACCAAGAAGAAATAATGAGACATAAACTTATGGGGGTTTCTCCATGCACATTCCAATGTAATTTACAACCTAGGAACACGACTTCCTGAAAGGCTCTGCTGCCCTAGTACCCAGATTTGGGAATGGAGAAATGCTGCCTCCTTGAGGCCACTTCCCACAACAGCAGCTTTAAACCCATTGCTAAAGGTCACTAAATATTCACCAAACTTGCTGTTCGGGAAATGACACCTGCTCTCTAAAAAATCTCTGGCGTGGAAAATCGACCAAAAAATTCAAAAGAGGGCAACCTTCCAAGAAGACAATTTCAAGAGTTATATTGTACTCCCAATTGTTTCCTTTTTCTTAAGAGAAAAGAAAACGGCGGAGAAAAATGATGAGTTTTACGAATTTTCAAAGACATGCAAAGCCAAATTACAAAACCCTATCAGCTCACAGCAGCCAGGAGGGCCATTAGCATAAATGCTGCAAACAATAAACGCTAAATCGATTGTGGAGAAATGCGTACCCTCGATTCTAAGTGGGACGTGGTAAGAGCCACTAATGTAAACACAAAGAAGGTGCTTTGAAAAGGGAAACACGGGGCTACCAGTCAATCAATCACACCCACTGCTGGGTCTATCACCTGAGAAAATGAGAATCAAAAAGTCACAGGCTGGCAATCCTGCACTCCAACAATATTTACCATCGCCAACACTTGGAAGCAATGAAAATGTCCATCAACCGAGGAATGCACAAAGTAGAAGTGGTCCACGTACTCAGTGGAAAATTACTCCAATAAAAAATAAAAATCAAATTTAAAAATCCAACAAAAGTAAGGAGACATCAGCTTGTGTGGGTTTGTCCGGGCACACTCCACTCTAATTTATACGCGAGAAACACCACAGGCCGCAAGGGCTTTTCCCTAGTTACCAGGGTGGGGAACATAGAAGGGCTGCCACCCTCTGGCAGTTAGCTGCAAAAGCAGCTTTAAAGCCTATGCTAATGGTCATTTCGTAGGAACAAGTACTGCAGAACTGTCAATGAAACCTGCCCTCAAAATGTCTTGAGGGAGGTAATGGCCAAAACATTTCAAAATGTGACACATACTTTAAGAGAACACTTTGAAGAACTAAGGGGTAATCACAGCTTGAAAAATAAAATGGACATGCCTTAAAGGTCAATTTCAACGGATTATGAGGCACACGCGAATTCAACCACAAAGAGGTATCAGCTCACACTTGTCAGAATAACCATCAGCAAGAAAACTACAAACAATAAATGCTGAAGGTGTTGTGGAGAAATGCATACCCTCAACTTCAAGTGGGACGTAACTTGGAAAGGGCCACAAGTGAGAGCAGAATGGAGGTGCCTTACAAAGGTCAACATTGAGCTACCGTATGATCCAGCAGGCCCACTCCTCGACCTATAATCTAAGGAGAGAGAATTGGAAAGACACAGGCAGGCAAATCTGCATTGCACAGTATTAAAATAGCCAAGATATGGAAGTAACCAAAAAGTCCACCAACAGATGGGTGGACACAGAAGAACTCCTCCATGTACAGATGGAATATTCGCTAGTGAAAAAAAATGAAACAATGCCATTTGCAGCACCATAGATGAGTCTAGACGTAATCACGCCACCTGTAGTAAGTGAGAAAGCAAAAGACACATATCCTATCATATCACTGTTAGGAGTTACTTAAAAATTGATACCAAAGAGGATATTTCCACAGAGAAAGGCAATCACAGATTCATTAAAAAAACTTACGGTTCACCCAATAGAAAGGGATGAGGATTGGATACATTACCATATTGGGGTTAACAGAGATATACAAACCATGTTAAATATATAATCACCAAATATGTACGGAAGACCAGGAGAAGACTACTCAACATTGTGTCATAACCTACATGGGAAAAGGATGCGAGGAAGAATAGATACACGTATATGTGAGAAAGAACCACATCTTGCACACCTAGAACAAACAAACCATTGTAATCAAATTTGCTGGGATAAAAAATAAAAAGTAAATTACAAATATGAACAAGAAGTAACGAGACATAAACTAAAAGGGCTTTTTTCCTGGCACATTCCATTCGAATTTACAACCTAGAACACCACTTCCATTAAGGCTCTGTTTCCCCAGTTACCAAATTTGGTAAATGAGAAATGCTGCCACCTTGTGGCCGTTTCCTGCAAGAGCAGCTTTAAACTCACAGCTAAAGGTCACTTAACATTCACAAGGACTCAGGGCTGTAAAGGACGCCTGGCCTAAAAAATTGTGCTGAAGTAGGGAGTGGACAGAAAAATTCAAAACAGGCAAATGTTTCAAGAAGAGAGTATGAAGAGTTAAGTTTTACTCACGCCCTTTAAAAAAAAAAGGAAAATGGATAAAAGCTCAACCTCAGGGAGCGATAGACCCATGCAATCTAATCTACGAAAAGTTTCAACTTACACCCGACGACTGACCATCAGCAAAAAGTCCACAAACAATAAATGCTGAAGGGGTTTTAAAGAACTGTGTCCCCTCTACCTGCTGGTGAGACGTAAAGGGGTAACAGCCAATAATGAGAAAAGAAAGGAGCTGTGTTGAAAAGTAAAAATGGAGGTACCATTCAATCCAGCAGGCGCACCAATGGACCTCTCACCTGAGAAGACAAGAATCGAGAAGACACAGGCCGCAAAAGATGCAGTGCAGCCTTATTCACAATAGCCAAGACAGTGAAGCAATCAAAATATCCAACAAGAGGTGAATGGATAAAGAAGAAGTGGTCCATGCACACAATGGAATATTAGCCATGGAAAACGATGAACCGTTGCTCTCTGAGGCACCACAAATGAGTCTGGAGATAATCACGAAACATGAGGTAAGTCGGAAAGTAAAAGACCTATATTCTATGATATCACTTATAGGCGTTATCTAATAACTGACACAAATGGACATATTTCCACAGAGAAAGACACTCACAGACTTAGGAAACAAACTATGCTCATCTAAAAGGAAAGGTGGGGGGAATGGATAAATTAAGATTAGTGTTACTATATGTATACAAACACATATTATATACATATCTCAAAAAGACCGACCATATAGCAAGGGAGGTCTGCAGAACCCTCTGTAACATTTTACACGGGAAGAGGATCTGTACTTGAATAGACATATATAATGTACAAATGAACCAGATTGTGTCCACCTAGGACAAACAATATTCTAAGCTTTACTCCAATTAAAACACTTTTAAAAACCAAGAAGAAATAATGAGACATAAACTTATGGGGGTTTCTCCATGCACATTCCAATGTAATTTACAACTTAGGAACACAACTTCCAGAAAGGCTCTGCTGCCCTAGTACCCAGACTTGGGAATGGAGAAATGCTGCTTCCTTGAGGCCACTTCCCACAACAGCAGCTTTAAACCCATTGCTAAAGGTCACGAAATATTCACCAAACTTGCAGTTCGGGAAATGACACCTGCTCTCTAAAAAAACTCTGGCGTGGAAAATCGACCAAAAAATTCAAAAGAGGGCAACCTTCCAAGAAGACAATTTCAAGAGTTATATTGTACTCCCAATTGTTTCCTTTTTTTTAAGAGAAAAGAAAACGGCGGAGAAAAATGATGAGTTTTACGAATTTTCAAAGACATGCAAAGCCAAATTACAAAACCCTATCAGCTCACAGCAGCCAGGAGGGCCATTAGCATAAATGCTGCAAACAATAAACGCTAAATCGATTGTGGAGAAATGCGTACCCTCGATTCTAAGGGGGACGTGGTAAGAGCCACTAATGTAAACACAAAGAAGGTGCTTTGAAAAGGGAAACACGGGGCTACCAGTCAATCAATCACACCCACTGCTGGGCCTATCACCTGAGAAAATGAGAATCAAAAAGTCACAGGCTGGCAATCCTGCACTCCAACAATATTTACCATCGCCAACACTTGGAAGCAATGAAAATGTCCATCAACCGAGGAATGCACAAAGTAGAAGTGGTCCACGTACTCAGTGGAAAATTACTCCAATAAAAAATAAAAATCAAATTTAAAAATCCAACTAAAGTAAGGAGACATCAGCTTGTGTGGGTTTGTCCGGGCACACTCCACTCTAATTTATAAGCGAGAAACACCACAGGCCGCAAGGGCTTTTCCCTAGTTACCAGGGTGGGGAACATAGAAGGGCTGCCACCCTCTGGCAGTTAGCTGCAAAAGCAGCTTTAAAGCCTGTGCTAATGGTCATTTCGTAGGAACAAGTACTGCAGAACTGTCAATGAAACCTGCCCTCAAAATGTCTTGAGGGAGGTAATGGCCAAAACATTTCAAAATGTGACACATACTTTAAGAGAACACTTTGAAGAACTAAGGGGTAATCACAGCTTGAAAAATAAAATGGACATGCCTTAAAGGTCAATTTCAACGGATTATGAGGCACACGCGAATTCAACCACAAAGAGGTATCAGCTCACACTTGTCAGAATAACCATCAGCAAGAAAACTACAAACAATAAATGCTGAAGGTGTTGTGGAGAAATGCATACCCTCAACTTCAAGTGGGATGTAACTTGGAAAGGGCCACAAGTGAGAGCAGAATGGAGGTGCCTTACAAAGGTCAACATTGAGCTACCGTATGATCCAGCAGGCCCACTCCTCGACCTATAATCTAAGAAGAGAGAATTGGAAAGACACAGGCAGGCAAATCTGCATTGCACAGTATTACAATAGCCAAGATACGAAAGTAACCAAAAAGTCCACCAACAGATGGGTGGACAAAGAAGAACTCCTCCATGTACAGATGGAATATTCGCTAGTGAAAAAAAATGAAACAATGCCATTTGCAGCACCATAGATGAGTCTAGACGTAATCACGCCACCTGTAGTAAGTGAGATAGCAAAAGACACATATCCTATCATATCACTGTTAGGAGTTACTTAAAAATTGATACCAAAGAGGATATTTCCACAGAGAAAGGCAATCACAGATTCATTAAAAAAACTTACGGTTCACCCAATAGAAATGGATGAGGATTGGATACATTACCATATTGGGGTTAACAGAGATATACAAACCATGTGAAATATATAATCACCAAAGACGTACGGAAGACCAGGAGAAGACTACTCAACATTGTGCCATAACCTACGTGGGAAAAGGATGCGAGGAAGAATAGATACACGTATATGTGAGAAAGAACCACATCTTGCACACCTAGAACAAACAAACCATTGTAATCAAATTTGCTGGGATAAAAAATAAAAAGTAAATTACAAATATGAACAAGAAGTAATGAGACATAAACTTAAAGGGCTTTTTTCCTGGCACATTCCATTCGAATTTACAACCTAGAACACCACTTCCATTAAGGCTCTGTTTCCCCAGTTACCAAATTTGGTAAATGAGAAATGCTGCCACCTTGTGGCCGTTTCCTGCAAGAGCAGCTTGAAACTCACAGCTAATGGTCACTTAACATTCACAAGGACTCAGGGCTGTAAAGGACGCCTGGCCTAAAAAATTGTGCTGAAGTAGGGAATGGACAAAAAAATTCAAAAAAGGCAAATGTTTCAAGAAGAGAGTATGAAGAGTTAAGTTTTACTCACACTCTTTAAAAAAAAAGGAAAATGGATAAAAGCTCAACCTCAGGGAGCGTTAGACACATGCAATCTAATCTACAAAAAGTTTCAACTTACACCAGTCGACTGACCATCAGCAAAAAGTCCACAAACAATAAATGCTGAAGGGGTTTTAAAGAATTGTGTCCCCTCTACCTGCTGGTGAGACGTAAAGGGGTAACAGCCAATAATGAGAAAAGAAAGGAGCTGTGTTGAAAAATAAAAATGGAGGTACCATTCCATCCAGCAGGCGCACCAATGGACCTCTCACCTGAGAAGACAAGAATCGAGAAGACACAGGCCGCAAAAGCTGCAGTACAGCCTTATTCACAATAGCCAAGACAGTGAAGCAATCAAAATATCCAACAAGAGGTGAATGGATAAAGAAGAAGTGGTCCATGCACACAATGGAATATTAGCCATGGAAAACGATGAACCATTGCTCTCTGAGGCACCACAAATGAGTCTGGAGGTAATCACTAAACATGAGGTAAGTCGGAAAGTAAAAGACCTATATTCTATGATATCACTTATAGGCGTTATCTAGTAACTGACAAAAATGAACATATTTCCACAGAGAAAGACACTCACAGACTTAGAAAACAAACTATTCTCATCTAAAAGGAAAGGTGGGGGGAATGGATAAATTAAGATTAGTGTTACTATATGTATACAAACGCATATTATATACATATCTCAAAAAGACCGACCATATAGCAAGGGAGGTCTGCGGAACCCTCTGTAACATTTTACACGGGAAGAGGATCTGTACTTGAATAGACATATATAATGTACAAATGAACCAGATTGTGTCCACCTAGGACAAACAATATTCTAAGCTTTACCCCAATTAAAACACTTTTAAAAACCAAGAAGAAATAATGAGACATAAACTTATGGGGGTTTCTCCATGCACATTCCAATGTAATTTACAACCTAGGAACACGACTTCCTGAAAGGCTCTGCTGCCCTAGTACCCAGATTTGGGAATGGAGAAATGCTGCCTCCTTGCGGCCACTTCCCACAACAGCAGCTTTAAACCCATTGCTAAAGGTCACTAAATATTCACCAAACTTGCTGTTCGGGAAATGACACCTGCTCTCTAAAAAAACTCTGGCGTGGAAAATCGACCAAAAAATTCAAAAGAGGGCAACCTTCCAAGAAGACAATTTCAAGACTTATATTGTACTCCCAATTGTTTCCTTTTTTTAAGAGAAAAGAAAACGGCGGGGAAAAATGATGAGTTTTACGAATTTTCAAAGACATGCAAAGCCAAATTACAAAACCCTATCAGCTCACAGCAGCCAGGAGGGCCATTAGCATAAATGCTGCAAACAATAAACGCTAAATCGATTGTGGAGAAATGCGTACCCTCGATTCTAAGGGGGACGTGGTAAGAGCCACTAATGTAAACACAAAGAAGGTGCTTTGAAAAGGGAAACACGGGGCTACCAGTCAATCAATCACACCCACTGCTGGGCCTATCACCTGAGAAAATGAGAATCAAAAAGTCACAGGCTGGCAATCCTGCACTCCAACAATATTTACCATCGCCAACACTTGGAAGCAATGAAAATGTCCATCAACCGAGGAATGCACAAAGTAGAAGTGGTCCACGTACTCAGTGGAAAATTACTCCAATAAAAAATAAAAATCAAATTTAAAAATCCAACAAAAGTAAGGAGACATCAGCGTGTGTGGGTTTCTCCGGGCACACTCCACTCTAATTTATAAGCGAGAAACACCACAGGCCGCAAGGGCTTTTCCCTAGTTACCAGGGTGGGGAACATAGGAAGGCTGCCACCCTCTGGCAGTTAGCTGCAAAAGCAGCTTTAAAGCCTGTGCTAATGGTCATTTCGTAGGAACAAGTACTGCAGAACTGTAAATGAAACCTGCCCTCAAAATGTCTTGAGGGAGGTAATGGCCAAAACATTTCAAAATGTGACACATACTTTAAGAGAACACTTTGAAGAACTAAGGGGTAATCACAGCTTGAAAAATAAAATGGACATGCCTTAAAGGTCAATTTCAATGGATTATGAGGCACACGCGAATTCAACCACAAAGAGGTATCAGCTCACACTTGTCAGAATAACCATCAGCAAGAAAACTACAAACAATAAATGCTGAAGGTGTTGTGGAGAAATGCATACCCTCAACTTCAAGTGGGACGTAACTTGGAAAGGGCCACGAATGAGAGCAGAATGGAGGTGCCTTACAAAGGTCAACATTGAGCTACCATATGATCCAGCAGGCCCACTCCTCGACCTATAATCTAAGAAGAGAGAATTGGAAAGACACAGGCAGGCAAATCTGCATTGCACAGTATTACAATAGCCAAGATATGGAAGTAACCAAAAAGTCCACCAACAGATGGGTGGACACAGAAGAACTCCTCCATGTACAGATGGAATATTCGCTAGTGAAAAAAAATGAAACAATGCCATTTGCAGCACCATAGATGAGCCTAGACGTAATCACGCCACCTGTAGTAAGTGAGAAAGCAAAAGACACATATCCTATCATATCACTGTTAGGAGTTACTTAAAAATTGATACCAATGAGGATATTTCCACAGAGAAAGGCAATCACAGATTCATTAAAAAAACTTACGGTTCACCCAATAGAAAGGGATGAGGATTGGATACATTACCATATTGGGGTTAACAGAGATATACAAACCATGTGAAATATATAATCACCAAAGACGTACGGAAGACCAGGAGAAGACTACTCAACATTGTGCCATAACCTACGTGGGAAAAGGATGCGAGGAAGAATAGATACACGTATATGTGAGAAAGAACCACATCTTGCACACCTAGAACAAACAAACCATTGTAATCAAATTTGCTGGGATAAAAAATAAAAAGTAAATTACAAATATGAACAAGAAGTAATGAGACATAAACTTAAAGGGCTTTTTTCCTGGCACATTCCATTCGAATTTACAACCTAGAACACCACTTCCATTAAGGCTCTGTTTCCCCAGTTACCAAATTTGGTAAATGAGAAATGCTGCCACCTTGTGGCCGTTTCCTGCAAGAGCAGCTTGAAACTCACAGCTAATGGTCACTTAACATTCACAAGGACTCAGGGCTGTAAAGGACGCCTGGCCTAAAAAATTGTGCTGACGTAGGGAATGGACAGAAAAATTCAAAACAGGCAAATGTTTCAAGAAGAGAGTATGAAGAGTTAAGTTATACTCACGCTCTTTAAAAAAAAAAAGGAAAATGGATAAAAGCTCAACCTCAGGGAGCGTTAGACCCATGCAATCTAATCTACAAAAAGTTTCAACTTACACCAGTCGACTGACCATCAGCAAAAAGTCCACAAACAATAAATGCTGAAGGGGTTTTAAAGAACTGTGTCCCCTCTACCTGCTGGTGAGACGTAAAGGGGTAACAGCCAATAATGAGAAAAGAAAGGAGCTGTGTTGAAAAGTAAAAATGGAGGTACCATTCCATCCAGCAGGCGCACCAATGGACCTCTCACCTGAGAAGACAAGAATCGAGAAGACACAGGCCGCAAAAGCTGCAGTGCAGCCTTATTCACAATAGCCAAGACAGTGAAGCAATCAAAATATCCAACAAGAGGTGAATGGATAAAGAAGAAGTGGTCCATGCACACAATGGAATATTAGCCATGGAAAACGATGAACCGTTGCTCTCTGAGGCACCACAAATGAGTCTGGAGATAATCACGAAACATGAGGTAAGTCGGAAAGTAAAAGACCTATATTCTATGATATCACTTATAGGCGTTATCTAGTAACTGACAAAAATGAACATATTTCCACAGAGAAAGACACTCACAGACTTAGAAAACAAACTATGCTCATCTAAAAGGAAAGGTGGGGGGAATGGATAAATTAAGATTAGTGTTACTATATGTATACAAACGCATATTATATACATATCTCAAAAAGACCGACCATATAGCAAGGGAGGTCTGCGGAACCCTCTGTAACATTTTACACGGGAAGAGGATCTGTACTTGAATAGACATATATAATGTACAAATGAACCAGATTGTGTCCACCTAGGACAAACAATATTCTAAGCTTTACCCCAATTAAAACACTTTTAAAAACCAAGAAGAAATAATGAGACATAAACTTATGGGGGTTTCTCCATGCACATTCCAATGTAATTTACAACCTAGGAACACGACTTCCTGAAAGGCTCTGCTGCCCTAGTACCCAGATTTGGGAATGGAGAAATGCTGCCTCCTTGAGGCCACTTCCCACAACAGCAGCTTTAAACCCATTGCTAAAGGTCACTAAATATTCACCAAACTTGCTGTTCGGGAAATGACACCTGCTCTCTAAAAAAACTCTGGCGTGGAAAATCGAGCAAAAAATTCAAAAGAGGGCAACCTTCCAAGAAGACAATTTCAAGAGTTATATTGTACTCCCAATTGTTTCCTTTTTCTTAAGAGAAAAGAAAACGGCGGAGAAAAATGATGAGTTTTACGAATTTTCAAAGACATGCAAAGCCAAATTACAAAACCCTATCAGCTCACAGCAGCCAGGAGGGCCATTAGCATAAATGCTGCAAACAATAAACGCTAAATCGATTGTGGAGAAATGCGTACCCTCGATTCTAAGTGGGACGTGGTAAGAGCCACTAATGTAAACACAAAGAAGGTGCTTTGAAAAGGGAAACACGGGGCTACCAGTCAATCAATCACACCCACTGCTGGGCCTATCACCTGAGAAAATGAGAATCAAAAAGTCACAGGCTGGCAATCCTGCACTCCAACAATATTTACCATCGCCAACACTTGGAAGCAATGAAAATGTCCATCAACCGAGGAATGCACAAAGTAGAAGTGGTCCACGTACTCAGTGGAAAATTACTCCAATAAAAAATAAAAATCAAATTTAAAAATCCAACAAAAGTAAGGAGACATCAGCGTGTGTGGGTTTCTCCGGGCACACTCCACTCTAATTTATAAGCGAGAAACACCACAGGCCGCAAGGGCTTTTCCCTAGTTACCAGGGTGGGGAACATAGAAAGGCTGCCACCCTCTGGCAGTTAGCTGCAAAAGCAGCTTTAAAGCCTGTGCTAATGGTCATTTCGTAGGAACAAGTACTGCAGAACTGTAAATGAAACCTGCCCTCAAAATGTCTTGAGGGAGGTAATGGCCAAAACATTTCAAAATGTGACACATACTTTAAGAGAACACTTTGAAGAACTAAGGGGTAATCACAGCTTGAAAAATAAAATGGACATGCCTTAAAGGTCAATTTCAATGGATTATGAGGCACACGCGAATTCAACCACAAAGAGGTATCAGCTCACACTTGTCAGAATAACCATCAGCAAGAAAACTACAAACAATAAATGCTGAAGGTGTTGTGGAGAAATGCATACCCTCAACTTCAAGTGGGACGTAACTTGGAAAGGGCCACGAATGAGAGCAGAATGGAGGTGCCTTACAAAGGTCAACATTGAGCTACCATATGATCCAGCAGGCCCACTCCTCGACCTATAATCTAAGAAGAGAGAATTGGAAAGACACAGGCAGGCAAATCTGCATTGCACAGTATTACAATAGCCAAGATATGGAAGTAACCAAAAAGTCCACCAACAGATGGGTGGACACAGAAGAACTCCTCCATGTACAGATGGAATATTCGCTAGTGAAAAAAAATGAAACAATGCCATTTGCAGCACCATAGATGA
>NW_027175635.1:0-77212 GCF_028021215.1 Eschrichtius robustus
TCGGGTTCGGGGTACGGGTTAAGGGTACGGCGTAGGGTATGTGGGTTAGGGTTAGGGTTAGGTTTAGGTTTACGGTTAGGGCTCGGTTAGGGTACGGGTTATGATTAGGGTACGTGTTAGTGTTAGGGTAGGGGTTAGGGTTAGAGGTTACACGTTAGGGTTACGGTATTTATTAAACCTATCCCACTCTCTAGGTACCAACTTAGCACGTAAAGGAATATTATTTGGATCCCAGCCATGGAGAATAGTTTAAACAATAGGATAAAGATAAGGAACACACCCATTATAAAGAAATCACATGAGGATTCTCTTTTAACCTGTTCTTTAAAACACTAGTGCTTAAGAAATCTATTGGAGGACGAAGCAGTCAAGGTAGCTTAGGGTTAGGTTTAGGGTTAGCTACGCTTAGCATACTGGTTCGGGTACAGTTTAGGTTTCGGCATAGGGTATAGGTTAGGGTTAGTGTTAGTGTTAGTTTTTATGGTTAGCGCTCGGTTTAGGGTACGGGTTATGATTAGGGTACGTGTTAGGGTTAGGTTAGGGTTAGATTTAGGGTATTCGTTAGGGTCATTGTATTTATTAAACCTATCCCACTCTCTAGATTCCACGTAGCACGTAAAGGAATTTTATTGGGGTCCAGCCATGTAGAAGAGTTTAGACACTAGGATAAGATAAGGAACACACCCATTATAAAGAAATCACATGAGGATTCTCTTTTTACCCTGTTCCTTAAAACACTAGTGCTTAGGAAATCTACTGGAGGCAGAAGCAGTCAAGGTAGCTTCGGGTTAGGGTTAGGTTTAGGGTTAGGGTACGGCTTAGGGCAGGGGTTCGAGTACGGGTTAGGGTACGGTGTAGGGTATGGGTTAGGCTTAGGGTTAGGGTTAGTTTCCGGGTGAGGGCTCGGTTTAGGGTATGTGTTAGAATTAGTGTACGTGTTAGGGTTAGGGTAGTGTTTAGGGTTAGGGTACGCGTTAGGGTTAGGGTATTTATTAAACCTATCCCACTCTCTAGATACCACTTAGCACGTAAAGTAATATTATTTGGGTTCCAGCCATGGAGATGAGTTTACAGACTAGGATTAGATAAGGAACACACCCAGTATACAGAAATCACATGAGGATTCTCTTTTTAACCTGCTCCTAAAAACACTAGTGCTTAGGAAATCTATTGGAGGCAGAAGCAGTCAAGGGTAGCTTAGGGTTCAGGTTAGGGTTAGTGTTATGGTTAGGGTACGGCTTATTGGACGGGTTCGGATACGTGTTAGGGTATGGCGTAGGGTATGGTTTAGGGTTAGGGTTAGGGTTAGTTTTAGGGTTAGGGCTCGGTTTAGGGTACGGGTTATGATTAGGGTACGTGTTAGGGTTAGGGTAGGGGTTAAGGTTAGGTTACACGTTAGGGTTAGGGTGTTTATTAAACCTATCCCACTCCCTAAGTACCACTTAGCACGTAAAGGAATATTATTTGGATTCCACCCATTGAAAAGAGTTTAAACAATAGGATAAGATAAGGAACACAACCATTATATAGAAATCACATGAGGATTCTTTTTTTAACCTGTTATTTAAAACACTAGTGCTTAAGAAATCTATTGGAGGCCGAAGCAGTCAAGGGTAGCTTAGGTTCAGGTTTAGGTTTAGGGTTAGGCTACAGCTTAGCATACTGGTTCGGGTACGGGTTAGGGTATGGCATAGGGTATAGGTTAGGGGTAGGGTTAGGGTTAGTTTTAGGGTTAGCGCTCGGTTTCGGATACGGGTTAGTATTTGGCTATGTGTTAGGGTTAGGGTAGGGGTTAGGGTTAGGGTACGCGTTAGGGTTAGGGTATTTATTAAACCTATCCCACTCTCTAGATACCACTTAGCACGTAAAGGAATTTTATTTGGGGTCCAGCCATGTAGAATAGTTTAGACACTGGATAAGAAAAGGAACACACCCATTATAAAGAAATCACATGAGGATTCTCTTTTTAACGTGTTCTTTAAAACACTAGTGCTTAGGAAATCTATTTGAGGCAGAAGCTGTCAAGGGTAGCTTAGGGTTAGGATTTGGGTTAGGGTACTGCTTAGGGGACGGGTTCGGATATGGGTTAGGGTATGGCGTAGGGTATGGGTTAGGGTTAGGGTTAGGGTTAATTTTAGGGTTAGGGCTTGATTTAGGGTACGGGTTAGGACTAGGCTACGTGTTAGGTTAGGGTAGGGTTTAGGGTTAGAATACGTGTTAGGGTTAGGGTATTTATTAAACCTATCCCACTCTCTAGATACCACTGAGCACGTAAAGTAATATTATTTAGATTCCAGCCATGGAGATGAGTTTACAGACTAGGATTAGGTAAGGAACACACCCAGTATACAGAAATCACATGAGGATTCTCTTTTTAACCTGTTCCCTAAAACACTAGTGCTTAGGAAATATATTGGAAGCAGAAGCAGTCAAGGGTAGCTTAGGGATAGGGTTAGGGTTAGGGTTATGGTACGGCTTAGGGCATGGGTACGGGTACGGGTTAGTGTACGGCGTCGGGTATGGTTTAGGGTTAGGTTTTGGGTTAGTTTTAGGTTTCGGGCTCGGTTTAGTGTACGGGTTAGAATTAGGGTACGTGTTAGTGTTAGGGTAGGGGTTATGGTTGGGATACGCGTTAGGGTTAGGGTATTTATTAAACCTATCCCACTCTCTAGGTACCACTTAGCACATAAAGGAATATTATTTGGGGTCCAGCCATGGAGAAGAGTTTAGACACTAGGATAAGATAAGGAAAAAACCCAGTATACAGAAATCACATGAGGATTCTATTTTTAACCTGTTTATTAAAATACTAGAGATTAGGAAATCTATTGGAGGCAGAAGCAGTCAAGGGTATCTTAGTGTTAGGGCTAGGGTTAGGGTTAGCGTTAGGATACGGCTTAGCATATGGGTTCGGGTACGGGTTAGGTTACGGTGTAGGGTATGGGTTAGGGTTAGGTTTAGTTTTAGGGTTAGGGCTCGGTTAAGGTACGGGTTATGATTAGGGTACGTGTTAGTGTTAGGGTAGGGGTTAGGGTTAGGTTAAACGTTAGGGTTAGGGTATTTATTGAACCTATCCCACTCTCTAGGTACCACTTAGCACGTAAAGGAATATTATTTGGATCCCAGCCTTGGAGAAGAGTTTAAACAATAGGATAAGATAAGGAACACACCCATTATAATAGAAATCACATGAGGATTCTCTTTTTACCCTGTTTCTTAAAACACTAGTGCTTAGGAAATCTACTGGAGGCAGAAGCAGTCAAGGTAGCTTTGGGTTAGGGTTAGGTTTAGGTTAGGGTACAGCTTAGGGCAGGGGTTCGAGTACGGGTTAGGGTACGGTGTAGGGTATGGGTTAGGCTTAGGGTTAGGGTTAGTTTCTGGGTGAGGGCTCGGTTTAGGGTATGTGTTAGAATTAGTGTACGTGTTAGGGTTAGGGTAGTGTTTAGGGTTAGGGTACGCGTTAGGGTTAGGGTATTTATTAAACCTATCCCACTCTCTAGATACCACTGAGCACGTAAAGTAATATTATTTAGATTCCAGCCATGGAGATGAGTTTACAGACTAGGATTAGGTAAGGAACACACCCAGTATACAGAAATCACATGAGGATTCTCTTTTTAACCTGTTCCCTAAAACACTAGTGCTTAGGAAATCTATTGGAGGCAGAAGCAGTCAAGGGAAGCTTAGGATTAGGGTTAGGGGTTACGGTTAGGGTTAGGGGTACAGCTTAGGATACGGGTTCAGATAGGGGTTAGGGTACGGCATAGGGTATCTGTTACGGTTAGGGTTAGTTGTAGGGTTAGGGCTCGGTTTAGGGTGCGGGTTAGGATTACAGTACGTGTTAGGGTTAGGGTAGGGTTAGGGGTTAGGATACGCGTTAGGGTTGGGGTATTTATTAAACCTATCCCACTCTCTAGGTACCACTTAGCACATAAAGGAATATTATTCGGGGTCCAGCCATGGAGAAGTGTTTAGACACTAGGATAAGATAAGGAAAAAACCCAGTATACAGAAATCACATAAGGATTCTATTTTTAACCTGTTCCACAAAACACTAGTGCTTAGGAAATCTATTGGAGGCAGAAGCAGTCAAGGGTAGCTTAGGGTTCGTGTTAGGGTCAGTGTTATGGTTAGGGTACGGCTTATTGGACGGGTTCGGATACGTGTTAAGGTATGGCATAGCGTATGGTTTAGGGTTAGGGTTAGGGCTCGGTTTAGGGTACGGGTTATGAGTAGGGTACGTGTTAGGGTTAGGTTACACGTTAGGGTTAGGGGTGTTTATTAAACCTATCCCACTCTCTAGGTACCACTTAGCACGTAAAGGAGTATTATTTGGGTTCCAGCCATGGAGAAGAGTTTAGAAACTAGCATAAGATAAGGAACTCACCCATAATAAAGAAATCACATAAGGATTCTCTTTTAACCTGTTCCCTAAAACACTATTGATTAGGAAATCTATTGGAGGCAGAAGCAGTCAAGGGTAACTTAGGGTTAGAGATAGCGTTAGGGTTAGGGTTAGGGTAGTGCTTAGCGTACAGGTTCGGGTATGGGTTAGGGTATGGCGTAGGGTATGCTTTAGGGTTAGGGTTAGGGTTAGGGCTCGGTTTAGGGTTACAGATTAGATTTGGGTATGTGTTAGACTTAGGGTAGGGGTTAGGGTTAGATTACGCATTAGGGTTAGGGTATTTATTAAACCTATCCCACTCTCTAGATATCACTTAGCACGTAAAGGAATATTATTTGGTGTCCAGCCATGGAGAAGAGTTTAGACACTAGGATAAGGAAATGAACACACCCATTATAAAGAAATCACATGAGGATTCTCTTTTTAATCTGTTTATTAAAATACTAGAGATTAGGAAATCTATTGGAGGCAGAAGCAGTCAAGGGTATCTTAGTGTTAGGACTAGGGTTAGGGTTAGCGTTAGAATACGGCTTAGCATACGGGTTCGGGTACGGGTTAGGGTACGGCGTAGGGTATGGGTTAGGGTTAGGGTTAGGTTTAGTTTTACGGTTAGGGCTCGGTTTAGGGTACGGGTATGATTAGGGTACGTGTTAGTGTTAGGGTAGGGGTTAGGGTTAGAGGTTACACGTTAGGGTTACGGTATTTATTAAACCTATCCCACTCTCTAGGTACCACTTAGCACGTAAAGGAATATTATTTGGATCCCAGCCATGGAGAATAGTTTAAACAATAGGATAAGATAAGGAACACACCCATTATAAAGAAATCACATGAGGATTCTCTTTTTAACCTGTTCTTTAAAACACTAGTGCTTAAGAAATCTATTGGAGGACGAAGCAGTCAAGGGTAGCTTAGGGTTAGGTTTAGGGTTAGGCTACGGCTTAGCATACTGGTTTCGGGTACAGTTTAGGTTTCGGCGTAGGGTATAGGTTAGGGTTAGTGTTAGTGTTAGTTTTATGGTTAGCGCTCGGTTTAGGGTACGGGTTATGATTAGGGTACGTGTTAGGGTTAGGTTAGGGTTTAGATTTAGGGTATTCGTTAGGGTCATTGTATTTATTAAACCTATCCCACTCTCTAGATTCCACGTAGCACGTAAAGGAATTTTATTGGGGTCCAGCCATGTAGAAGAGTTTAGACACTAGGATAAGATAAGGAACACACCCATTATAAAGAAATCACATGAGGATTCTCTTTTTACCCTGTTCCTTAAAACACTAGTGCTTAGGAAATCTACTGGAGGCAGAAGCAGTCAAGGTAGCTTCGGGTTAGGGTTAGGTTTAGGGTTAGGGTACGGCTTAGGGCAGGGGGTTCGAGTACGGGTTAGGGTACGGTGTAGGGTATGGGTTAGGCTTAGGGTTAGGGTTAGTTTCCGGGTGCAGAGGCTCGGTTTAGGGTATGTGTTAGAATTAGTGTACGTGTTAGGGTTAGGGTAGTGTTTAGGGTTAGGGTACGCGTTAGGGTTAGGGTATTTATTAAACCTATCCCACTCTCTAGATACCACTTAGCACGTAAAGTAATATTATTTGGGTTCCAGCCATGGAGATGAGTTTACAGACTAGGATTAGATAAGGAACACACCCAGTATACAGAAATCACATGAGGATTCTCTTTTTAACCTGTTCCTAAAAACACTAGTGCTTAGGAAATCTATTGGAGGCAGAAGCAGTCAAGGGTAGCTTAGGGGTTCAGGTTAGGGTTAGTGTTATGGTTAGGGTACGGCTTATTGGACGGGTTCGGATACGTGTTAGGGTATGGCGTAGGGTATGGTTTAGGGTTAGGGTTAGGGTTAGTTTTAGGGTTAGGGCTCGGTTTAGGGTACGGGTTATGATTAGGGTACGTGTTAGGGTTAGGGTAGGGGTTAAGGTTAGGTTACACGTTAGGGTTAGGGTGTTTATTAAACCTATCCCACTCCCTAAGTACCACTTAGCACGTAAAGGAATATTATTTGGATTCCACCCATTGAAAAGAGTTTAAACAATAGGATAAGATAAGGAACACAACCATTATATAGAAATCACATGAGGATTCTTTTTTTAACCTGTTATTTAAAACACTAGTGCTTAAGAAATCTATTGGAGGCCGAAGCAGTCAAGGGTAGCTTAGGTTCAGGTTTAGGTTTAGGGTTAGGCTACAGCTTAGCATACTGGTTCGGGTACGGGTTAGGGTATGGCATAGGGTATAGGTTAGGGGTAGGGTTAGGGTTAGTTTTAGGGTTAGCGCTCGGTTTCGGATACGGGTTAGTATTTGGCTATGTGTTAGGGTTAGGGTAGGGGTTAGGGTTAGGGTACGCGTTAGGGTTAGGGTATTTATTAAACCTATCCCACTCTCTAGATACCACTTAGCACGTAAAGGAATTTTATTTGGGGTCCAGCCATGTAGAATAGTTTAGACACTGGATAAGAAAAGGAACACACCCATTATAAAGAAATCACATGAGGATTCTCTTTTTAACGTGTTCTTTAAAACACTAGTGCTTAGGAAATCTATTTGAGGCAGAAGCTGTCAAGGGTAGCTTAGGGTTAGGATTTGGGTTAGGGTACTGCTTAGGGGACGGGTTCGGATATGGGTTAGGGTATGGCGTAGGGTATGGGTTAGGGTTAGGGTTAGGGTTAATTTTAGGGTTAGGGCTTGATTTAGGGTACGGGTTAGGACTAGGCTACGTGTTAGGTTAGGGTAGGGTTTAGGGTTAGAATACGTGTTAGGGTTAGGGTATTTATTAAACCTATCCCACTCTCTAGATGCAACTTAGCACGTAAAGGAATATTATTTGGGGTCCAGCCATGGAGAAGAGTTTAGCAACTAGGATACGATAAGGTACACACCCAGTATACAGAAATCACATGAGGATTCTCTTTTTAACCTGTTCCTCAAAACATTAGTGCTTAGGAAATATATTGGAAGCAGAAGCAGTCAAGGGTAGCTTAGGGATAGGGTTAGGGTTAGGGTTATGGTACGGCTTAGGGCATGGGTACGGGTACGGGTTAGTGTACGGCGTCGGGTATGGTTTAGGGTTAGGTTTTGGGTTAGTTTTAGGTTTCGGGCTCGGTTTAGTGTACGGGTTAGAATTAGGGTACGTGTTAGTGTTAGGGTAGGGGTTATGGTTGGGATACGCGTTAGGGTTAGGGTATTTATTAAACCTATCCCACTCTCTAGGTACCACTTAGCACATAAAGGAATATTATTTGGGGTCCAGCCATGGAGAAGAGTTTAGACACTAGGATAAGATAAGGAAAAAACCCAGTATACAGAAATCACATGAGGATTCTATTTTTAACCTGTTTATTAAAATACTAGAGATTAGGAAATCTATTGGAGGCAGAAGCAGTCAAGGGTATCTTAGTGTTAGGGCTAGGGTTAGGGTTAGCGTTAGGATACGGCTTAGCATATGGGTTCGGGTACGGGTTAGGTTACGGTGTAGGGTATGGGTTAGGGTTAGGTTTAGTTTTAGGGTTAGGGCTCGGTTAAGGTACGGGTTATGATTAGGGTACGTGTTAGTGTTAGGGTAGGGGTTAGGGTTAGGTTAAACGTTAGGGTTAGGGTATTTATTGAACCTATCCCACTCTCTAGGTACCACTTAGCACGTAAAGGAATATTATTTGGATCCCAGCCTTGGAGAAGAGTTTAAACAATAGGATAAGATAAGGAACACACCCATTATAAAGAAATCACATGAGGATTCTCTTTTTACCCTGTTTCTTAAAACACTAGTGCTTAGGAAATCTACTGGAGGCAGAAGCAGTCAAGGTAGCTTTGGGTTAGGGTTAGGTTTAGGGTTAGGGTACAGCTTAGGGCAGGGGTTCGAGTACGGGTTAGGGTACGGTGTAGGGTATGGGTTAGGCTTAGGGTTAGGGTTAGTTTCTGGGTGAGGGCTCGGTTTAGGGTATGTGTTAGAATTAGTGTACGTGTTAGGGTTAGGGTAGTGTTTAGGGTTAGGGTACGCGTTAGGGTTAGGGTATTTATTAAACCTATCCCACTCTCTAGATACCACTGAGCACGTAAAGTAATATTATTTAGATTCCAGCCATGGAGATGAGTTTACAGACTAGGATTAGGTAAGGAACACACCCAGTATACAGAAATCACATGAGGATTCTCTTTTTAACCTGTTCCCTAAAACACTAGTGCTTAGGAAATCTATTGGAGGCAGAAGCAGTCAAGGGAAGCTTAGGATTAGGGTTAGGGTTACGGTTAGGGTTAGGGTACAGCTTAGGATACGGGTTCAGATAGGGGTTAGGGTACGGCATAGGGTATCTGTTACGGTTAGGGTTAGTTGTAGGGTTAGGGCTCGGTTTAGGGTGCGGGTTAGGATTACAGTACGTGTTAGGGTTAGGGTAGGGTTAGGGTTAGGATACGCGTTAGGGTTGGGGTATTTATTAAACCTATCCCACTCTCTAGGTACCACTTAGCACATAAAGGAATATTATTCGGGGTCCAGCCATGGAGAAGTGTTTAGACACTAGGATAAGATAAGGAAAAAACCCAGTATACAGAAATCACATAAGGATTCTATTTTTAACCTGTTCCACAAAACACTAGTGCTTAGGAAATCTATTGGAGGCAGAAGCAGTCAAGGGTAGCTTAGGGTTCGTGTTAGGGTCAGTGTTATGGTTAGGGTACGGCTTATTGGACGGGTTCGGATACGTGTTAAGGTATGGCATAGCGTATGGTTTAGGGTTAGGGTTAGGGCTCGGTTTAGGGTACGGGTTATGAGTAGGGTACGTGTTAGGGTTAGGTTACACGTTAGGGTTAGGGTGTTTATTAAACCTATCCCACTCTCTAGGTACCACTTAGCACGTAAAGGAGTATTATTTGGGTTCCAGCCATGGAGAAGAGTTTAGAAACTAGCATAAGATAAGGAACTCACCCATAATAAAGAAATCACATAAGGATTCTCTTTTTAACCTGTTCCCTAAAACACTATTGATTAGGAAATCTATTGGAGGCAGAAGCAGTCAAGGGTAACTTAGGGTTAGAGATAGCGTTAGGGTTAGGGTTAGGGTAGTGCTTAGCGTACAGGTTCGGGTATGGGTTAGGGTATGGCGTAGGGTATGCTTTAGGGTTAGGGTTAGGGTTAGGGCTCGGTTTAGGGTACAGATTAGATTTGGGTATGTGTTAGACTTAGGGTAGGGGTTAGGGTTAGATTACGCATTAGGGTTAGGGTATTTATTAAACCTATCCCACTCTCTAGATATCACTTAGCACGTAAAGGAATATTATTTGGTGTCCAGCCATGGAGAAGAGTTTAGACACTAGGATAAGGAAATGAACACACCCATTATAAAGAAATCACATGAGGATTCTCTTTTTAATCTGTTTATTAAAATACTAGAGATTAGGAAATCTATTGGAGGCAGAAGCAGTCAAGGGTATCTTAGTGTTAGGACTAGGGTTAGGGTTAGCGTTAGAATACGGCTTAGCATACGGGTTCGGGTACGGGTTAGGGTACGGCGTAGGGTATGGGTTAGGGTTAGGGTTAGGTTTAGTTTTACGGTTAGGGCTCGGTTTAGGGTACGGGTTATGATTAGGGTACGTGTTAGTGTTAGGGTAGGGGTTAGGGTTAGAGGTTACACGTTAGGGTTACGGTATTTATTAAACCTATCCCACTCTCTAGGTACCACTTAGCACGTAAAGGAATATTATTTGGATCCCAGCCATGGAGAATAGTTTAAACAATAGGATAAGATAAGGAACACACCCATTATAAAGAAATCACATGAGGATTCTCTTTTTAACCTGTTCTTTAAAACACTAGTGCTTAAGAAATCTATTGGAGGACGAAGCAGTCAAGGGTAGCTTAGGGTTAGGTTTAGGGTTAGGCTACGGCTTAGCATACTGGTTCGGGTACAGTTTAGGTTTCGGCATAGGGTATAGGTTAGGGTTAGTGTTAGTGTTAGTTTTATGGTTAGCGCTCGGTTTAGGGTACGGGTTATGATTAGGGTACGTGTTAGGGTTAGGTTAGGGTTTAGATTTAGGGTATTCGTTAGGGTCATTGTATTTATTAAACCTATCCCACTCTCTAGATTCCACGTAGCACGTAAAGGAATTTTATTGGGGTCCAGCCATGTAGAAGAGTTTAGACACTAGGATAAGATAAGGAACACACCCATTATAAAGGAATCACATGAGGATTCTCTTTTTACCCTGTTCCTTAAAACACTAGTGCTTAGGAAATCTACTGGAGGCAGAAGCAGTCAAGGTAGCTTCGGGTTAGGGTTAGGTTTAGGGTTAGGGTACGGCTTAGGGCAGGGGTTCGAGTACGGGTTAGGGTACGGTGTAGGGTATGGGTTAGGCTTAGGGTTAGGGTTAGTTTCCGGGTGAGGGCTCGGTTTAGGGTATGTGTTAGAATTAGTGTACGTGTTAGGGTTAGGGTAGTGTTTAGGGTTAGGGTACGCGTTAGGGTTAGGGTATTTATTAAACCTATCCCACTCTCTAGATACCACTTAGCACGTAAAGTAATATTATTTGGGTTCCAGCCATGGAGATGAGTTTACAGACTAGGATTAGATAAGGAACACACCCAGTATACAGAAATCACATGAGGATTCTCTTTTTAACCTGTTCCTAAAAACACTAGTGCTTAGGAAATCTATTGGAGGCAGAAGCAGTCAAGGGTAGCTTAGGGTTCAGGTTAGGGTTAGTGTTATGGTTAGGGTACGGCTTATTGGACGGGTTCGGATACGTGTTAGGGTATGGCGTAGGGTATGGTTTAGGGTTAGGGTTAGGGTTAGTTTTAGGGTTAGGGCTCGGTTTAGGGTACGGGTTATGATTAGGGTACGTGTTAGGGTTAGGGTAGGGGTTAAGGTTAGGTTACACGTTAGGGTTAGGGTGTTTATTAAACCTATCCCACTCCCTAAGTACCACTTAGCACGTAAAGGAATATTATTTGGATTCCACCCATTGAAAAGAGTTTAAACAATAGGATAAGATAAGGAACACAACCATTATATAGAAATCACATGAGGATTCTTTTTTTAACCTGTTATTTAAAACACTAGTGCTTAAGAAATCTATTGGAGGCCGAAGCAGTCAAGGGTAGCTTAGGTTCAGGTTTAGGTTTAGGGTTAGGCTACAGCTTAGCATACTGGTTCGGGTACGGGTTAGGGTATGGCATAGGGTATAGGTTAGGGGTAGGGTTAGGGTTAGTTTTAGGGTTAGCGCTCGGTTTCGGATACGGGTTAGTATTTGGCTATGTGTTAGGGTTAGGGTAGGGGTTAGGGTTAGGGTACGCGTTAGGGTTAGGGTATTTATTAAACCTATCCCACTCTCTAGATACCACTTAGCACGTAAAGGAATTTTATTTGGGGTCCAGCCATGTAGAATAGTTTAGACACTGGATAAGAAAAGGAACACACCCATTATAAAGAAATCACATGAGGATTCTCTTTTTAACGTGTTCTTTAAAACACTAGTGCTTAGGAAATCTATTTGAGGCAGAAGCTGTCAAGGGTAGCTTAGGGTTAGGATTTGGGTTAGGGTACTGCTTAGGGGACGGGTTCGGATATGGGTTAGGGTATGGCGTAGGGTATGGGTTAGGGTTAGGGTTAGGGTTAATTTTAGGGTTAGGGCTTGATTTAGGGTACGGGTTAGGACTAGGCTACGTGTTAGGTTAGGGTAGGGTTTAGGGTTAGAATACGTGTTAGGGTTAGGGTATTTATTAAACCTATCCCACTCTCTAGATGCAACTTAGCACGTAAAGGAATATTATTTGGGGTCCAGCCATGGAGAAGAGTTTAGCAACTAGGATACGATAAGGTACACACCCAGTATACAGAAATCACATGAGGATTCTCTTTTTAACCTGTTCCTCAAAACATTAGTGCTTAGGAAATATATTGGAAGCAGAAGCAGTCAAGGGTAGCTTAGGGATAGTGTTAGGGTTAGGGTTATGGTACGGCTTAGGGCATGGGTACGGGTACGGGTTAGTGTACGGCGTCGGGTATGGTTTAGGGTTAGGTTTTGGGTTAGTTTTAGGTTTCGGGCTCGGTTTAGTGTACGGGTTAGAATTAGGGTACGTGTTAGTGTTAGGGTAGGGGTTATGGTTGGGATACGCGTTAGGGTTAGGGTATTTATTAAACCTATCCCACTCTCTAGGTACCACTTAGCACATAAAGGAATATTATTTGGGGTCCAGCCATGGAGAAGAGTTTAGACACTAGGATAAGATAAGGAACACACCCAGTATACAGAAATCACATGAGGATTCTATTTTTAACCTGTTTATTAAAATACTAGAGATTAGGAAATCTATTGGAGGCAGAAGCAGTCAAGGGTATCTTAGTGTTAGGGCTAGGGTTAGGGTTAGCGTTAGGATACGGCTTAGCATATGGGTTCGGGTACGGGTTAGGTTACGGTGTAGGGTATGGGTTAGGGTTAGGTTTAGTTTTAGGGTTAGGGCTCGGTTAAGGTACGGGTTATGATTAGGGTACGTGTTAGTGTTAGGGTAGGGGTTAGGGTTAGGTTAAACGTTAGGGTTAGGGTATTTATTGAACCTATCCCACTCTCTAGGTACCACTTAGCACGTAAAGGAATATTATTTGGATCCCAGCCTTGGAGAAGAGTTTAAACAATAGGATAAGATAAGGAACACACCCATTATAAAGAAATCACATGAGGATTCTCTTTTTACCCTGTTTCTTAAAACACTAGTGCTTAGGAAATCTACTGGAGGCAGAAGCAGTCAAGGTAGCTTTGGGTTAGGGTTAGGTTTAGGGTTAGGGTACAGCTTAGGGCAGGGGTTCGAGTACGGGTTAGGGTACGGTGTAGGGTATGGGTTAGGCTTAGGGTTAGGGTTAGTTTCTGGGTGAGGGCTCGGTTTAGGGTATGTGTTAGAATTAGTGTACGTGTTAGGGTTAGGGTAGTGTTTAGGGTTAGGGTACGCGTTAGGGTTAGGGTATTTATTAAACCTATCCCACTCTCTAGATACCACTGAGCACGTAAAGTAATATTATTTAGATTCCAGCCATGGAGATGAGTTTACAGACTAGGATTAGGTAAGGAACACACCCAGTATACAGAAATCACATGAGGATTCTCTTTTTAACCTGTTCCCTAAAACACTAGTGCTTAGGAAATCTATTGGAGGCAGAAGCAGTCAAGGGAAGCTTAGGATTAGGGTTAGGGTTACGGTTAGGGTTAGGGTACAGCTTAGGATACGGGTTCAGATAGGGGTTAGGGTACGGCATAGGGTATCTGTTACGGTTAGGGTTAGTTGTAGGGTTAGGGCTCGGTTTAGGGTGCGGGTTAGGATTACAGTACGTGTTAGGGTTAGGGTAGGGTTAGGGTTAGGATACGCGTTAGGGTTGGGGTATTTATTAAACCTATCCCACTCTCTAGGTACCACTTAGCACATAAAGGAATATTATTCGGGGTCCAGCCATGGAGAAGTGTTTAGACACTAGGATAAGATAAGGAAAAAACCCAGTATACAGAAATCACATAAGGATTCTATTTTTAACCTGTTCCACAAAACACTAGTGCTTAGGAAATCTATTGGAGGCAGAAGCAGTCAAGGGTAGCTTAGGGTTCGTGTTAGGGTCAGTGTTATGGTTAGGGTACGGCTTATTGGACGGGTTCGGATACGTGTTAAGGTATGGCATAGCGTATGGTTTAGGGTTAGGGTTAGGGCTCGGTTTAGGGTACGGGTTATGAGTAGGGTACGTGTTAGGGTTAGGTTACACGTTAGGGTTAGGGTGTTTATTAAACCTATCCCACTCTCTAGGTACCACTTAGCACGTAAAGGAGTATTATTTGGGTTCCAGCCATGGAGAAGAGTTTAGAAACTAGCATAAGATAAGGAACTCACCCATAATAAAGAAATCACATAAGGATTCTCTTTTTAACCTGTTCCCTAAAACACTATTGATTAGGAAATCTATTGGAGGCAGAAGCAGTCAAGGGTAACTTAGGGTTAGAGATAGCGTTAGGGTTAGGGTTAGGGTAGTGCTTAGCGTACAGGTTCGGGTATGGGTTAGGGTATGGCGTAGGGTATGCTTTAGGGTTAGGGTTAGGGTTAGGGCTCGGTTTAGGGTACAGATTAGATTTGGGTATGTGTTAGACTTAGGGTAGGGGTTAGGGTTAGATTACGCATTAGGGTTAGGGTATTTATTAAACCTATCCCACTCTCTAGATATCACTTAGCACGTAAAGGAATATTATTTGGTGTCCAGCCATGGAGAAGAGTTTAGACACTAGGATAAGGAAATGAACACACCCATTATAAAGAAATCACATGAGGATTCTCTTTTTAATCTGTTTATTAAAATACTAGAGATTAGGAAATCTATTGGAGGCAGAAGCAGTCAAGGGTATCTTAGTGTTAGGACTAGGGTTAGGGTTAGCGTTAGAATACGGCTTAGCATACGGGTTCGGGTACGGGTTAGGGTACGGCGTAGGGTATGGGTTAGGGTTAGGGTTAGGTTTAGTTTTACGGTTAGGGCTCGGTTTAGGGTACGGGTTATGATTAGGGTACGTGTTAGTGTTAGGGTAGGGGTTAGGGTTAGAGGTTACACGTTAGGGTTACGGTATTTATTAAACCTATCCCACTCTCTAGGTACCACTTAGCACGTAAAGGAATATTATTTGGATCCCAGCCATGGAGAATAGTTTAAACAATAGGATAAGATAAGGAACACACCCATTATAAAGAAATCACATGAGGATTCTCTTTTTAACCTGTTCTTTAAAACACTAGTGCTTAAGAAATCTATTGGAGGACGAAGCAGTCAAGGGTAGCTTAGGGTTAGGTTTAGGGTTAGGCTACGGCTTAGCATACTGGTTCGGGTACAGTTTAGGTTTCGGCGTAGGGTATAGGTTAGGGTTAGTGTTAGTGTTAGTTTTATGGTTAGCGCTCGGTTTAGGGTACGGGTTATGATTAGGGTACGTGTTAGGGTTAGGTTAGGGTTTAGATTTAGGGTATTCGTTAGGGTCATTGTATTTATTAAACCTATCCCACTCTCTAGATTCCACGTAGCACGTAAAGGAATTTTATTGGGGTCCAGCCATGTAGAAGAGTTTAGACACTAGCATAAGATAAGGATCACACCCATTATAAAGAAATCACATGAGGATTCTCTTTTTACCCTGTTCCTTAAAACACTAGTGCTTAGGAAATCTACTGGAGGCAGAAGCAGTCAAGGTAGCTTCGGGTTAGGGTTAGGTTTAGGGTTAGGGTACGGCTTAGGGCAGGGGTTCGAGTACGGGTTAGGGTACGGTGTAGGGTATGGGTTAGGCTTAGGGTTAGGGTTAGTTTCCGGGTGAGGGCTCGGTTTAGGGTATGTGTTAGAATTAGTGTACGTGTTAGGGTTAGGGTAGTGTTTAGGGTTAGGGTACGCGTTAGGGTTAGGGTATTTATTAAACCTATCCCACTCTCTAGATACCACTTAGCACGTAAAGTAATATTATTTGGGTTCCAGCCATGGAGATGAGTTTACAGACTAGGATTAGATAAGGAACACACCCAGTATACAGAAATCACATGAGGATTCTCTTTTTAACCTGTTCCTAAAAACACTAGTGCTTAGGAAATCTATTGGAGGCAGAAGCAGTCAAGGGTAGCTTAGGGTTCAGGTTAGGGTTAGTGTTATGGTTAGGGTACGGCTTATTGGACGGGTTCGGATACGTGTTAGGGTATGGCGTAGGGTATGGTTTAGGGTTAGGGTTAGGGTTAGTTTTAGGGTTAGGGCTCGGTTTAGGGTACGGGTTATGATTAGGGTACGTGTTAGGGTTAGGGTAGGGGTTAAGGTTAGGTTACACGTTAGGGTTAGGGTGTTTATTAAACCTATCCCACTCCCTAAGTACCACTTAGCACGTAAAGGAATATTATTTGGATTCCACCCATTGAAAAGAGTTTAAACAATAGGATAAGATAAGGAACACAACCATTATATAGAAATCACATGAGGATTCTTTTTTTAACCTGTTATTTAAAACACTAGTGCTTAAGAAATCTATTGGAGGCCGAAGCAGTCAAGGGTAGCTTAGGTTCAGGTTTAGGTTTAGGGTTAGGCTACAGCTTAGCATACTGGTTCGGGTACGGGTTAGGGTATGGCATAGGGTATAGGTTAGGGGTAGGGTTAGGGTTAGTTTTAGGGTTAGCGCTCGGTTTCGGATACGGGTTAGTATTTGGCTATGTGTTAGGGTTAGGGTAGGGGTTAGGGTTAGGGTACGCGTTAGGGTTAGGGTATTTATTAAACCTATCCCACTCTCTAGATACCACTTAGCACGTAAAGGAATTTTATTTGGGGTCCAGCCATGTAGAATAGTTTAGACACTGGATAAGAAAAGGAACACACCCATTATAAAGAAATCACATGAGGATTCTCTTTTTAACGTGTTCTTTAAAACACTAGTGCTTAGGAAATCTATTTGAGGCAGAAGCTGTCAAGGGTAGCTTAGGGTTAGGATTTGGGTTAGGGTACTGCTTAGGGGACGGGTTCGGATATGGGTTAGGGTATGGCGTAGGGTATGGGTTAGGGTTAGGGTTAGGGTTAATTTTAGGGTTAGGGCTTGATTTAGGGTACGGGTTAGGACTAGGCTACGTGTTAGGTTAGGGTAGGGTTTAGGGTTAGAATACGTGTTAGGGTTAGGGTATTTATTAAACCTATCCCACTCTCTAGATGCAACTTAGCACGTAAAGGAATATTATTTGGGGTCCAGCCATGGAGAAGAGTTTAGCAACTAGGATACGATAAGGTACACACCCAGTATACAGAAATCACATGAGGATTCTCTTTTTAACCTGTTCCTCAAAACATTAGTGCTTAGGAAATATATTGGAAGCAGAAGCAGTCAAGGGTAGCTTAGGGATAGGGTTAGGGTTAGGGTTATGGTACGGCTTAGGGCATGGGTACGGGTACGGGTTAGTGTACGGCGTCGGGTATGGTTTAGGGTTAGGTTTTGGGTTAGTTTTAGGTTTCGGGCTCGGTTTAGTGTACGGGTTAGAATTAGGGTACGTGTTAGTGTTAGGGTAGGGGTTATGGTTGGGATACGCGTTAGGGTTAGGGTATTTATTAAACCTATCCCACTCTCTAGGTACCACTTAGCACATAAAGGGATATTATTTGGGGTCCAGCCATGGAGAAGAGTTTAGACACTAGGATAAGATAAGGAAAAAACCCAGTATACAGAAATCACATGAGGATTCTATTTTTAACCTGTTTATTAAAATACTAGAGATTAGGAAATCTATTGGAGGCAGAAGCAGTCAAGGGTATCTTAGTGTTAGGGCTAGGGTTAGGGTTAGCGTTAGGATACGGCTTAGCATACGGGTCCGGGTACGGGTTAGGTTACGGTGTAGGGTATGGGTTAGGGTTAGGTTTAGTTTTAGGGTTAGGGCTCGGTTAAGGTACGGGTTATGATTAGGGTACGTGTTAGTGTTAGGGTAGGGGTTAGGGTTAGGTTAAACGTTAGGGTTAGGGTATTTATTGAACCTATCCCACTCTCTAGGTACCACTTAGCACGTAAAGGAATATTATTTGGATCCCAGCCTTGGAGAAGAGTTTAAACAATAGGATAAGATAAGGAACACACCCATTATAAAGAAATCACATGAGGATTCTCTTTTTACCCTGTTTCTTAAAACACTAGTGCTTAGGAAATCTACTGGAGGCAGAAGCAGTCAAGGTAGCTTTGGGTTAGGGTTAGGTTTAGGGTTAGGGTACAGCTTAGGGCAGGGGTTCGAGTACGGGTTAGGGTACGGTGTAGGGTATGGGTTAGGCTTAGGGTTAGGGTTAGTTTCTGGGTGAGGGCTCGGTTTAGGGTATGTGTTAGAATTAGTGTACGTGTTAGGGTTAGGGTAGTGTTTAGGGTTAGGGTACGCGTTAGGGTTAGGGTATTTGTTAAACCTATCCCACTCTCTAGATACCACTGAGCACGTAAAGTAATATTATTTAGATTCCAGCCATGGAGATGAGTTTACAGACTAGGATTAGGTAAGGAACACACCCAGTATACAGAAATCACATGAGGATTCTCTTTTTAACCTGTTCCCTAAAACACTAGTGCTTAGGAAATCTATTGGAGGCAGAAGCAGTCAAGGGAAGCTTAGGATTAGGGTTAGGGTTACGGTTAGGGTTAGGGTACAGCTTAGGATACGGGTTCAGATAGGGGTTAGGGTACGGCATAGGGTATCTGTTACGGTTAGGGTTAGTTGTAGGGTTAGGGCTCGGTTTAGGGTGCGGGTTAGGATTACACTACGTGTTAGGGTTAGGGTAGGGTTAGGGTTAGGATACGCGTTAGGGTTGGGGTATTTATTAAACCTATCCCACTCTCTAGGTACCACTTAGCACATAAAGGAATATTATTCGGGGTCCAGCCATGGAGAAGTGTTTAGACACTAGGATAAGATAAGGAAAAAACCCAGTATACAGAAATCACATAAGGATTCTATTTTTAACCTGTTCCACAAAACACTAGTGCTTAGGAAATCTATTGGAGGCAGAAGCAGTCAAGGGTAGCTTAGGGTTCGTGTTAGGGTCAGTGTTATGGTTAGGGTACGGCTTATTGGACGGGTTCGGATACGTGTTAAGGTATGGCATAGCGTATGGTTTAGGGTTAGGGTTAGGGCTCGGTTTAGGGTACGGGTTATGAGTAGGGTACGTGTTAGGGTTAGGTTACACGTTAGGGTTAGGGTGTTTATTAAACCTATCCCACTCTCTAGGTACCACTTAGCACGTAAAGGAGTATTATTTGGGTTCCAGCCATGGAGAAGAGTTTAGAAACTAGCATAAGATAAGGAACTCACCCATAATAAAGAAATCACATAAGGATTCTCTTTTTAACCTGTTCCCTAAAACACTATTGATTAGGAAATCTATTGGAGGCAGAAGCAGTCAAGGGTAACTTAGGGTTAGAGATAGCGTTAGGGTTAGGGTTAGGGTAGTGCTTAGCGTACAGGTTCGGGTATGGGTTAGGGTATGGCGTAGGGTATGCTTTAGGGTTAGGGTTAGGGTTAGGGCTCGGTTTAGGGTACAGATTAGATTTGGGTATGTGTTAGACTTAGGGTAGGGGTTAGGGTTAGATTACGCATTAGGGTTAGGGTATTTATTAAACCTATCCCACTCTCTAGATATCACTTAGCACGTAAAGGAATATTATTTGGTGTCCAGCCATGGAGAAGAGTTTAGACACTAGGATAAGGAAATGAACACACCCATTATAAAGAAATCACATGAGGATTCTCTTTTTAATCTGTTTATTAAAATACTAGAGATTAGGAAATCTATTGGAGGCAGAAGCAGTCAAGGGTATCTTAGTGTTAGGACTAGGGTTAGGGTTAGCGTTAGAATACGGCTTAGCATACGGGTTCGGGTACGGGTTAGGGTACGGCGTAGGGTATGGGTTAGGGTTAGGGTTAGGTTTAGTTTTACGGTTAGGGCTCGGTTTAGGGTACGGGTTATGATTAGGGTACGTGTTAGTGTTAGGGTAGGGGTTAGGGTTAGAGGTTACACGTTAGGGTTACGGTATTTATTAAACCTATCCCACTCTCTAGGTACCACTTAGCACGTAAAGGAATATTATTTGGATCCCAGCCATGGAGAATAGTTTAAACAATAGGATAAGATAAGGAACACACCCATTATAAAGAAATCACATGAGGATTCTCTTTTTAACCTGTTCTTTAAAACACTAGTGCTTAAGAAATCTATTGGAGGACGAAGCAGTCAAGGGTAGCTTAGGGTTAGGTTTAGGGTTAGGCTACGGCTTAGCATACTGGTTCGGGTACAGTTTAGGTTTCGGCGTAGGGTATAGGTTAGGGTTAGTGTTAGTGTTAGTTTTATGGTTAGCGCTCGGTTTAGGGTACGGGTTATGATTAGGGTACGTGTTAGGGTTAGGTTAGGGTTTAGATTTAGGGTATTCGTTAGGGTCATTGTATTTATTAAACCTATCCCACTCTCTAGATTCCACGTAGCACGTAAAGGAATTTTATTGGGGTCCATCCATGTAGAAGAGTTTAGACACTAGGATAAGATAAGGAACACACCCATTATAAAGAAATCACATGAGGATTCTCTTTTTACCCTGTTCCTTAAAACACTAGTGCTTAGGAAATCTACTGGAGGCAGAAGCAGTCAAGGTAGCTTCGGGTTAGGGTTAGGTTTAGGGTTAGGGTACGGCTTAGGGCAGGGGTTCGAGTACGGGTTAGGGTACGGTGTAGGGTATGGGTTAGGCTTAGGGTTAGGGTTAGTTTCCGGGTGAGGGCTCGGTTTAGGGTATGTGTTAGAATTAGTGTACGTGTTAGGGTTAGGGTAGTGTTTAGGGTTAGGGTACGCGTTAGGGTTAGGGTATTTATTAAACCTATCCCACTCTCTAGATACCACTTAGCACGTAAAGTAATATTATTTGGGTTCCAGCCATGGAGATGAGTTTACAGACTAGGATTAGATAAGGAACACACCCAGTATACAGAAATCACATGAGGATTCTCTTTTTAACCTGTTCCTAAAAACACTAGTGCTTAGGAAATCTATTGGAGGCAGAAGCAGTCAAGGGTAGCTTAGGGTTCAGGTTAGGGTTAGTGTTATGGTTAGGGTACGGCTTATTGGACGGGTTCGGATACGTGTTAGGGTATGGCGTAGGGTATGGTTTAGGGTTAGGGTTAGGGTTAGTTTTAGGGTTAGGGCTCGGTTTAGGGTACGGGTTATGATTAGGGTACGTGTTAGGGTTAGGGTAGGGGTTAAGGTTAGGTTACACGTTAGGGTTAGGGTGTTTATTAAACCTATCCCACTCCCTAAGTACCACTTAGCACGTAAAGGAATATTATTTGGATTCCACCCATTGAAAAGAGTTTAAACAATAGGATAAGATAAGGAACACAACCATTATATAGAAATCACATGAGGATTCTTTTTTTAACCTGTTATTTAAAACACTAGTGCTTAAGAAATCTATTGGAGGCCGAAGCAGTCAAGGGTAGCTTAGGTTCAGGTTTAGGTTTAGGGTTAGGCTACAGCTTAGCATACTGGTTCGGGTACGGGTTAGGGTATGGCATAGGGTATAGGTTAGGGGTAGGGTTAGGGTTAGTTTTAGGGTTAGCGCTCGGTTTCGGATACGGGTTAGTATTTGGCTATGTGTTAGGGTTAGGGTAGGGGTTAGGGTTAGGGTACGCGTTAGGGTTAGGGTATTTATTAAACCTATCCCACTCTCTAGATACCACTTAGCACGTAAAGGAATTTTATTTGGGGTCCAGCCATGTAGAATAGTTTAGACACTGGATAAGAAAAGGAACACACCCATTATAAAGAAATCACATGAGGATTCTCTTTTTAACGTGTTCTTTAAAACACTAGTGCTTAGGAAATCTATTTGAGGCAGAAGCTGTCAAGGGTAGCTTAGGGTTAGGATTTGGGTTAGGGTACTGCTTAGGGGACGGGTTCGGATATGGGTTAGGGTATGGCGTAGGGTATGGGTTAGGGTTAGGGTTAGGGTTAATTTTAGGGTTAGGGCTTGATTTAGGGTACGGGTTAGGACTAGGCTACGTGTTAGGTTAGGGTAGGGTTTAGGGTTAGAATACTTGTTAGGGTTAGGGTATTTATTAAACCTATCCCACTCTCTAGATGCAACTTAGCACGTAAAGGAATATTATTTGGGGTCCAGCCATGGAGAAGAGTTTAGCAACTAGGATACGATAAGGTACACACCCAGTATACAGAAATCACATGAGGATTCTCTTTTTAACCTGTTCCTCAAAACATTAGTGCTTAGGAAATATATTGGAAGCAGAAGCAGTCAAGGGTAGCTTAGGGATAGGGTTAGGGTTAGGGTTATGGTACGGCTTAGGGCATGGGTACGGGTACGGGTTAGTGTACGGCGTCGGGTATGGTTTAGGGTTAGGTTTTGGGTTAGTTTTAGGTTTCGGGCTCGGTTTAGTGTACGGGTTAGAATTAGGGTACGTGTTAGTGTTAGGGTAGGGGTTATGGTTGGGATACGCGTTAGGGTTAGGGTATTTATTAAACCTATCCCACTCTCTAGGTACCACTTAGCACATAAAGGAATATTATTTGGGGTCCAGCCATGGAGAAGAGTTTAGACACTAGGATAAGATAAGGAAAAAACCCAGTATACAGAAATCACATGAGGATTCTATTTTTAACCTGTTTATTAAAATACTAGAGATTAGGAAATCTATTGGAGGCAGAAGCAGTCAAGGGTATCTTAGTGTTAGGGCTAGGGTTAGGGTTAGCGTTAGGATACGGCTTAGCATATGGGTTCGGGTACGGGTTAGGTTACGGTGTAGGGTATGGGTTAGGGTTAGGTTTAGTTTTAGGGTTAGGGCTCGGTTAAGGTACGGGTTATGATTAGGGTACGTGTTAGTGTTAGGGTAGGGGTTAGGGTTAGGTTAAACGTTAGGGTTAGGGTATTTATTGAACCTATCCCACTCTCTAGGTACCACTTAGCACGTAAAGGAATATTATTTGGATCCCAGCCTTGGAGAAGAGTTTAAACAATAGGATAAGATAAGGAACACACCCATTATAAAGAAATCACATGAGGATTCTCTTTTTACCCTGTTTCTTAAAACACTAGTGCTTAGGAAATCTACTGGAGGCAGAAGCAGTCAAGGTAGCTTTGGGTTAGGGTTAGGTTTAGGGTTAGGGTACAGCTTAGGGCAGGGGTTCGAGTACGGGTTAGGGTACGGTGTAGGGTATGGGTTAGGCTTAGGGTTAGGGTTAGTTTCTGGGTGAGGGCTCGGTTTAGGGTATGTGTTAGAATTAGTGTACGTGTTAGGGTTAGGGTAGTGTTTAGGGTTAGGGTACGCGTTAGGGTTAGGGTATTTATTAAACCTATCCCACTCTCTAGATACCACTGAGCACGTAAAGTAATATTATTTAGATTCCAGCCATGGAGATGAGTTTACAGACTAGGATTAGGTAAGGAACACACCCAGTATACAGAAATCACATGAGGATTCTCTTTTTAACCTGTTCCCTAAAACACTAGTGCTTAGGAAATCTATTGGAGGCAGAAGCAGTCAAGGGAAGCTTAGGATTAGGGTTAGGGTTACGGTTAGGGTTAGGGTACAGCTTAGGATACGGGTTCAGATAGGGGTTAGGGTACGGCATAGGGTATCTGTTACGGTTAGGGTTAGTTGTAGGGTTAGGGCTCGGTTTAGGGTGCGGGTTAGGATTACAGTACGTGTTAGGGTTAGGGTAGGGTTAGGGTTAGGATACGCGTTAGGGTTGGGGTATTTATTAAACCTATCCCACTCTCTAGGTACCACTTAGCACATAAAGGAATATTATTCGGGGTCCAGCCATGGAGAAGTGTTTAGACACTAGGATAAGATAAGGAAAAAACCCAGTATACAGAAATCACATAAGGATTCTATTTTTAACCTGTTCCACAAAACACTAGTGCTTAGGAAATCTATTGGAGGCAGAAGCAGTCAAGGGTAGCTTAGGGTTCGTGTTAGGGTCAGTGTTATGGTTAGGGTACGGCTTATTGGACGGGTTCGGATACGTGTTAAGGTATGGCATAGCGTATGGTTTAGGGTTAGGGTTAGGGCTCGGTTTAGGGTACGGGTTATGAGTAGGGTACGTGTTAGGGTTAGGTTACACGTTAGGGTTAGGGTGTTTATTAAACCTATCCCACTCTCTAGGTACCACTTAGCACGTAAAGGAGTATTATTTGGGTTCCAGCCATGGAGAAGAGTTTAGAAACTAGCATAAGATAAGGAACTCACCCATAATAAAGAAATCACATAAGGATTCTCTTTTTAACCTGTTCCCTAAAACACTATTGATTAGGAAATCTATTGGAGGCAGAAGCAGTCAAGGGTAACTTAGGGTTAGAGATAGCGTTAGGGTTAGGGTTAGGGTAGTGCTTAGCGTACAGGTTCGGGTATGGGTTAGGGTATGGCGTAGGGTATGCTTTAGGGTTAGGGTTAGGGTTAGGGCTCGGTTTAGGGTACAGATTAGATTTGGGTATGTGTTAGACTTAGGGTAGGGGTTAGGGTTAGATTACGCATTAGGGTTAGGGTATTTATTAAACCTATCCCACTCTCTAGATATCACTTAGCACGTAAAGGAATATTATTTGGTGTCCAGCCATGGAGAAGAGTTTAGACACTAGGATAAGGAAATGAACACACCCATTATAAAGAAATCACATGAGGATTCTCTTTTTAATCTGTTTATTAAAATACTAGAGATTAGGAAATCTATTGGAGGCAGAAGCAGTCAAGGGTATCTTAGTGTTAGGACTAGGGTTAGGGTTAGCGTTAGAATACGGCTTAGCATACGGGTTCGGGTACGGGTTAGGGTACGGCGTAGGGTATGGGTTAGGGTTAGGGTTAGGTTTAGTTTTACGGTTAGGGCTCGGTTTAGGGTACGGGTTATGATTAGGGTACGTGTTAGTGTTAGGGTAGGGGTTAGGGTTAGAGGTTACACGTTAGGGTTACGGTATTTATTAAACCTATCCCACTCTCTAGGTACCACTTAGCACGTAAAGGAATATTATTTGGATCCCAGCCATGGAGAATAGTTTAAACAATAGGATAAGATAAGGAACACACCCATTATAAAGAAATCACATGAGGATTCTCTTTTTAACCTGTTCTTTAAAACACTAGTGCTTAAGAAATCTATTGGAGGACGAAGCAGTCAAGGGTAGCTTAGGGTTAGGTTTAGGGTTAGGCTACGGCTTAGCATACTGGTTCGGGTACAGTTTAGGTTTCGGCGTAGGGTATAGGTTAGGGTTAGTGTTAGTGTTAGTTTTATGGTTAGCGCTCGGTTTAGGGTACGGGTTATGATTAGGGTACGTGTTAGGGTTAGGTTAGGGTTTAGATTTAGGGTATTCGTTAGGGTCATTGTATTTATTAAACCTATCCCACTCTCTAGATTCCACGTAGCACGTAAAGGAATTTTATTGGGGTCCAGCCATGTAGAAGAGTTTAGACACTAGGATAAGATAAGGAACACACCCATTATAAAGAAATCACATGAGGATTCTCTTTTTACCCTGTTCCTTAAAACACTAGTGCTTAGGAAATCTACTGGAGGCAGAAGCAGTCAAGGTAGCTTCGGGTTAGGGTTAGGTTTAGGGTTAGGGTACGGCTTAGGGCAGGGGTTCGAGTACGGGTTAGGGTACGGTGTAGGGTATGGGTTAGGCTTAGGGTTAGGGTTAGTTTCCGGGTGAGGGCTCGGTTTAGGGTATGTGTTAGAATTAGTGTACGTGTTAGAGTTAGGGTAGTGTTTAGGGTTAGGGTACGCGTTAGGGTTAGGGTATTTATTAAACCTATCCCACTCTCTAGATACCACTTAGCACGTAAAGTAATATTATTTGGGTTCCAGCCATGGAGATGAGTTTACAGACTAGGATTAGATAAGGAACACACCCAGTATACAGAAATCACATGAGGATTCTCTTTTTAACCTGTTCCTAAAAACACTAGTGCTTAGGAAATCTATTGGAGGCAGAAGCAGTCAAGGGTAGCTTAGGGTTCAGGTTAGGGTTAGTGTTATGGTTAGGGTACGGCTTATTGGACGGGTTCGGATACGTGTTAGGGTATGGCGTAGGGTATGGTTTAGGGTTAGGGTTAGGGTTAGTTTTAGGGTTAGGGCTCGGTTTAGGGTACGGGTTATGATTAGGGTACGTGTTAGGGTTAGGGTAGGGGTTAAGGTTAGGTTACACGTTAGGGTTAGGGTGTTTATTAAACCTATCCCACTCCCTAAGTACCACTTAGCACGTAAAGGAATATTATTTGGATTCCACCCATTGAAAAGAGTTTAAACAATAGGATAAGATAAGGAACACAACCATTATATAGAAATCACATGAGGATTCTTTTTTTAACCTGTTATTTAAAACACTAGTGCTTAAGAAATCTATTGGAGGCCGAAGCAGTCAAGGGTAGCTTAGGTTCAGGTTTAGGTTTAGGGTTAGGCTACAGCTTAGCATACTGGTTCGGGTACGGGTTAGGGTATGGCATAGGGTATAGGTTAGGGGTAGGGTTAGGGTTAGTTTTAGGGTTAGCGCTCGGTTTCGGATACGGGTTAGTATTTGGCTATGTGTTAGGGTTAGGGTAGGGGTTAGGGTTAGGGTACGCGTTAGGGTTAGGGTATTTATTAAACCTATCCCACTCTCTAGATACCACTTAGCACGTAAAGGAATTTTATTTGGGGTCCAGCCATGTAGAATAGTTTAGACACTGGATAAGAAAAGGAACACACCCATTATAAAGAAATCACATGAGGATTCTCTTTTTAACGTGTTCTTTAAAACACTAGTGCTTAGGAAATCTATTTGAGGCAGAAGCTGTCAAGGGTAGCTTAGGGTTAGGATTTGGGTTAGGGTACTGCTTAGGGGACGGGTTCGGATATGGGTTAGGGTATGGCGTAGGGTATGGGTTAGGGTTAGGGTTAGGGTTAATTTTAGGGTTAGGGCTTGATTTAGGGTACGGGTTAGGACTAGGCTACGTGTTAGGTTAGGGTAGGGTTTAGGGTTAGAATACGTGTTAGGGTTAGGGTATTTATTAAACCTATCCCACTCTCTAGATGCAACTTAGCACGTAAAGGAATATTATTTGGGGTCCAGCCATGGAGAAGAGCTTAGCAACTAGGATACGATAAGGTACACACCCAGTATACAGAAATCACATGAGGATTCTCTTTTTAACCTGTTCCTCAAAACATTAGTGCTTAGGAAATATATTGGAAGCAGAAGCAGTCAAGGGTAGCTTAGGGATAGGGTTAGGGTTAGGGTTATGGTACGGCTTAGGGCATGGGTACGGGTACGGGTTAGTGTACGGCGTCGGGTATGGTTTAGGGTTAGGTTTTGGGTTAGTTTTAGGTTTCGGGCTCGGTTTAGTGTACGGGTTAGAATTAGGGTACGTGTTAGTGTTAGGGTAGGGGTTATGGTTGGGATACGCGTTAGGGTTAGGGTATTTATTAAACCTATCCCACTCTCTAGGTACCACTTAGCACATAAAGGAATATTATTTGGGGTCCAGCCATGGAGAAGAGTTTAGACACTAGGATAAGATAAGGAAAAAACCCAGTATACAGAAATCACATGAGGATTCTATTTTTAACCTGTTTATTAAAATACTAGAGATTAGGAAATCTATTGGAGGCAGAAGCAGTCAAGGGTATCTTAGTGTTAGGGCTAGGGTTAGGGTTAGCGTTAGGATACGGCTTAGCATATGGGTTCGGGTACGGGTTAGGTTACGGTGTAGGGTATGGGTTAGGGTTAGGTTTAGTTTTAGGGTTAGGGCTCGGTTAAGGTACGGGTTATGATTAGGGTACGTGTTAGTGTTAGGGTAGGGGTTAGGGTTAGGTTAAACGTTAGGGTTAGGGTATTTATTGAACCTATCCCACTCTCTAGGTACCACTTAGCACGTAAAGGAATATTATTTGGATCCCAGCCTTGGAGAAGAGTTTAAACAATAGGATAAGATAAGGAACACACCCATTATAAAGAAATCACATGAGGATTCTCTTTTTACCCTGTTTCTTAAAACACTAGTGCTTAGGAAATCTACTGGAGGCAGAAGCAGTCAAGGTAGCTTTGGGTTAGGGTTAGGTTTAGGGTTAGGGTACAGCTTAGGGCAGGGGTTCGAGTACGGGTTAGGGTACGGTGTAGGGTATGGGTTAGGCTTAGGGTTAGGGTTAGTTTCTGGGTGAGGGCTCGGTTTAGGGTATGTGTTAGAATTAGTGTACGTGTTAGGGTTAGGGTAGTGTTTAGGGTTAGGGTACGCGTTAGGGTTAGGGTATTTATTAAACCTATCCCACTCTCTAGATACCACTGAGCACGTAAAGTAATATTATTTAGATTCCAGCCATGGAGATGAGTTTACAGACTAGGATTAGGTAAGGAACACACCCAGTATACAGAAATCACATGAGGATTCTCTTTTTAACCTGTTCCCTAAAACACTAGTGCTTAGGAAATCTATTGGAGGCAGAAGCAGTCAAGGGAAGCTTAGGATTAGGGTTAGGGTTACGGTTAGGGTTAGGGTACAGCTTAGGATACGGGTTCAGATAGGGGTTAGGGTACGGCATAGGGTATCTGTTACGGTTAGGGTTAGTTGTAGGGTTAGGGCTCGGTTTAGGGTGCGGGTTAGGATTACAGTACGTGTTAGGGTTAGGGTAGGGTTAGGGTTAGGATACGCGTTAGGGTTGGGGTATTTATTAAACCTATCCCACTCTCTAGGTACCACTTAGCACATAAAGGAATATTATTCGGGGTCCAGCCATGGAGAAGTGTTTAGACACTAGGATAAGATAAGGAAAAAACCCAGTATACAGAAATCACATAAGGATTCTATTTTTAACCTGTTCCACAAAACACTAGTGCTTAGGAAATCTATTGGAGGCAGAAGCAGTCAAGGGTAGCTTAGGGTTCGTGTTAGGGTCAGTGTTATGGTTAGGGTACGGCTTATTGGACGGGTTCGGATACGTGTTAAGGTATGGCATAGCGTATGGTTTAGGGTTAGGGTTAGGGCTCGGTTTAGGGTACGGGTTATGAGTAGGGTACGTGTTAGGGTTAGGTTACACGTTAGGGTTAGGGTGTTTATTAAACCTATCCCACTCTCTAGGTACCACTTAGCACGTAAAGGAGTATTATTTGGGTTCCAGCCATGGAGAAGAGTTTAGAAACTAGCATAAGATAAGGAACTCACCCATAATAAAGAAATCACATAAGGATTCTCTTTTTAACCTGTTCCCTAAAACACTATTGATTAGGAAATCTATTGGAGGCAGAAGCAGTCAAGGGTAACTTAGGGTTAGAGATAGCGTTAGGGTTAGGGTTAGGGTAGTGCTTAGCGTACAGGTTCGGGTATGGGTTAGGGTATGGCGTAGGGTATGCTTTAGGGTTAGGGTTAGGGTTAGGGCTCGGTTTAGGGTACAGATTAGATTTGGGTATGTGTTAGACTTAGGGTAGGGGTTAGGGTTAGATTACGCATTAGGGTTAGGGTATTTATTAAACCTATCCCACTCTCTAGATATCACTTAGCACGTAAAGGAATATTATTTGGTGTCCAGCCATGGAGAAGAGTTTAGACACTAGGATAAGGAAATGAACACACCCATTATAAAGAAATCACATGAGGATTCTCTTTTTAATCTGTTTATTAAAATACTAGAGATTAGGAAATCTATTGGAGGCAGAAGCAGTCAAGGGTATCTTAGTGTTAGGACTAGGGTTAGGGTTAGCGTTAGAATACGGCTTAGCATACGGGTTCGGGTACGGGTTAGGGTACGGCGTAGGGTATGGGTTAGGGTTAGGGTTAGGTTTAGTTTTACGGTTAGGGCTCGGTTTAGGGTACGGGTTATGATTAGGGTACGTGTTAGTGTTAGGGTAGGGGTTAGGGTTAGAGGTTACACGTTAGGGTTACGGTATTTATTAAACCTATCCCACTCTCTAGGTACCACTTAGCACGTAAAGGAATATTATTTGGATCCCAGCCATGGAGAATAGTTTAAACAATAGGATAAGATAAGGAACACACCCATTATAAAGAAATCACATGAGGATTCTCTTTTTAACCTGTTCTTTAAAACACTAGTGCTTAAGAAATCTATTGGAGGACGAAGCAGTCAAGGGTAGCTTAGGGTTAGGTTTAGGGTTAGGCTACGGCTTAGCATACTGGTTCGGGTACAGTTTAGGTTTCGGCGTAGGGTATAGGTTAGGGTTAGTGTTAGTGTTAGTTTTATGGTTAGCGCTCGGTTTAGGGTACGGGTTATGATTAGGGTACGTGTTAGGGTTAGGTTAGGGTTTAGATTTAGGGTATTCGTTAGGGTCATTGTATTTATTAAACCTATCCCACTCTCTAGATTCCACGTAGCACGTAAAGGAATTTTATTGGGGTCCAGCCATGTAGAAGAGTTTAGACACTAGGATAAGATAAGGAACACACCCATTATAAAGAAATCACATGAGGATTCTCTTTTTACCCTGTTCCTTAAAACACTAGTGCTTAGGAAATCTACTGGAGGCAGAAGCAGTCAAGGTAGCTTCGGGTTAGGGTTAGGTTTAGGGTTAGGGTACGGCTTAGGGCAGGGGTTCGAGTACGGGTTAGGGTACGGTGTAGGGTATGGGTTAGGCTTAGGGTTAGGGTTAGTTTCCGGGTGAGGGCTCGGTTTAGGGTATGTGTTAGAATTAGTGTACGTGTTAGGGTTAGGGTAGTGTTTAGGGTTAGGGTACGCGTTAGGGTTAGGGTATTTATTAAACCTATCCCACTCTCTAGATACCACTTAGCACGTAAAGTAATATTATTTGGGTTCCAGCCATGGAGATGAGTTTACAGACTAGGATTAGATAAGGAACACACCCAGTATACAGAAATCACATGAGGATTCTCTTTTTAACCTGCTCCTAAAAACACTAGTGCTTAGGAAATCTATTGGAGGCAGAAGCAGTCAAGGGTAGCTTAGGGTTCAGGTTAGGGTTAGTGTTATGGTTAGGGTACGGCTTATTGGACGGGTTCGGATACGTGTTAGGGTATGGCGTAGGGTATGGTTTAGGGTTAGGGTTAGGGTTAGTTTTAGGGTTAGGGCTCGGTTTAGGGTACGGGTTATGATTAGGGTACGTGTTAGGGTTAGGGTAGGGGTTAAGGTTAGGTTACACGTTAGGGTTAGGGTGTTTATTAAACCTATCCCACTCCCTAAGTACCACTTAGCACGTAAAGGAATATTATTTGGATTCCACCCATTGAAAAGAGTTTAAACAATAGGATAAGATAAGGAACACAACCATTATATAGAAATCACATGAGGATTCTTTTTTTAACCTGTTATTTAAAACACTAGTGCTTAAGAAATCTATTGGAGGCCGAAGCAGTCAAGGGTAGCTTAGGTTCAGGTTTAGGTTTAGGGTTAGGCTACAGCTTAGCATACTGGTTCGGGTACGGGTTAGGGTATGGCATAGGGTATAGGTTAGGGGTAGGGTTAGGGTTAGTTTTAGGGTTAGCGCTCGGTTTCGGATACGGGTTAGTATTTGGCTATGTGTTAGGGTTAGGGTAGGGGTTAGGGTTAGGGTACGCGTTAGGGTTAGGGTATTTATTAAACCTATCCCACTCTCTAGATACCACTTAGCACGTAAAGGAATTTTATTTGGGGTCCAGCCATGTAGAATAGTTTAGACACTGGATAAGAAAAGGAACACACCCATTATAAAGAAATCACATGAGGATTCTCTTTTTAACGTGTTCTTTAAAACACTAGTGCTTAGGAAATCTATTTGAGGCAGAAGCTGTCAAGGGTAGCTTAGGGTTAGGATTTGGGTTAGGGTACTGCTTAGGGGACGGGTTCGGATATGGGTTAGGGTATGGCGTAGGGTATGGGTTAGGGTTAGGGTTAGGGTTAATTTTAGGGTTAGGGCTTGATTTAGGGTACGGGTTAGGACTAGGCTACGTGTTAGGTTAGGGTAGGGTTTAGGGTTAGAATACGTGTTAGGGTTAGGGTATTTATTAAACCTATCCCACTCTCTAGATGCAACTTAGCACGTAAAGGAATATTATTTGGGGTCCAGCCATGGAGAAGAGCTTAGCAACTAGGATACGATAAGGTACACACCCAGTATACAGAAATCACATGAGGATTCTCTTTTTAACCTGTTCCTCAAAACATTAGTGCTTAGGAAATATATTGGAAGCAGAAGCAGTCAAGGGTAGCTTAGGGATAGGGTTAGGGTTAGGGTTATGGTACGGCTTAGGGCATGGGTACGGGTACGGGTTAGTGTACGGCGTCGGGTATGGTTTAGGGTTAGGTTTTGGGTTAGTTTTAGGTTTCGGGCTCGGTTTAGTGTACGGGTTAGAATTAGGGTACGTGTTAGTGTTAGGGTAGGGGTTATGGTTGGGATACGCGTTAGGGTTAGGGTATTTATTAAACCTATCCCACTCTCTAGGTACCACTTAGCACATAAAGGAATATTATTTGGGGTCCAGCCATGGAGAAGAGTTTAGACACTAGGATAAGATAAGGAAAAAACCCAGTATACAGAAATCACATGAGGATTCTATTTTTAACCTGTTTATTAAAATACTAGAGATTAGGAAATCTATTGGAGGCAGAAGCAGTCAAGGGTATCTTAGTGTTAGGGCTAGGGTTAGGGTTAGCGTTAGGATACGGCTTAGCATATGGGTTCGGGTACGGGTTAGGTTACGGTGTAGGGTATGGGTTAGGGTTAGGTTTAGTTTTAGGGTTAGGGCTCGGTTAAGGTACGGGTTATGATTAGGGTACGTGTTAGTGTTAGGGTAGGGGTTAGGGTTAGGTTAAACGTTAGGGTTAGGGTATTTATTGAACCTATCCCACTCTCTAGGTACCACTTAGCACGTAAAGGAATATTATTTGGATCCCAGCCTTGGAGAAGAGTTTAAACAATAGGATAAGATAAGGAACACACCCATTATAAAGAAATCACATGAGGATTCTCTTTTTACCCTGTTTCTTAAAACACTAGTGCTTAGGAAATCTACTGGAGGCAGAAGCAGTCAAGGTAGCTTTGGGTTAGGGTTAGGTTTAGGGTTAGGGTACAGCTTAGGGCAGGGGTTCGAGTACGGGTTAGGGTACGGTGTAGGGTATGGGTTAGGCTTAGGGTTAGGGTTAGTTTCTGGGTGAGGGCTCGGTTTAGGGTATGTGTTAGAATTAGTGTACGTGTTAGGGTTAGGGTAGTGTTTAGGGTTAGGGTACGCGTTAGGGTTAGGGTATTTATTAAACCTATCCCACTCTCTAGATACCACTGAGCACGTAAAGTAATATTATTTAGATTCCAGCCATGGAGATGAGTTTACAGACTAGGATTAGGTAAGGAACACACCCAGTATACAGAAATCACATGAGGATTCTCTTTTTAACCTGTTCCTAAAAACACTAGTGCTTAGGAAATCTATTGGAGGCAGAAGCAGTCAAGGGTAGCTTAGGGTTCAGGTTAGGGTTAGTGTTATGGTTAGGGTACGGCTTATTGGACGGGTTCGGATACGTGTTAGGGTATGGCGTAGGGTATGGTTTAGGGTTAGGGTTAGGGTTAGTTTTAGGGTTAGGGCTCGGTTTAGGGTACGGGTTATGATTAGGGTACGTGTTAGGGTTAGGGTAGGGGTTAAGGTTAGGTTACACGTTAGGGTTAGGGTGTTTATTAAACCTATCCCACTCCCTAAGTACCACTTAGCACGTAAAGGAATATTATTTGGATTCCACCCATTGAAAAGAGTTTAAACAATAGGATAAGATAAGGAACACAACCATTATATAGAAATCACATGAGGATTCTTTTTTTAACCTGTTATTTAAAACACTAGTGCTTAAGAAATCTATTGGAGGCCGAAGCAGTCAAGGGTAGCTTAGGTTCAGGTTTAGGTTTAGGGTTAGGCTACAGCTTAGCATACTGGTTCGGGTACGGGTTAGGGTATGGCATAGGGTATAGGTTAGGGGTAGGGTTAGGGTTAGTTTTAGGGTTAGCGCTCGGTTTCGGATACGGGTTAGTATTTGGCTATGTGTTAGGGTTAGGGTAGGGGTTAGGGTTAGGGTACGCGTTAGGGTTAGGGTATTTATTAAACCTATCCCACTCTCTAGATACCACTTAGCACGTAAAGGAATTTTATTTGGGGTCCAGCCATGTAGAATAGTTTAGACACTGGATAAGAAAAGGAACACACCCATTATAAAGAAATCACATGAGGATTCTCTTTTTAACGTGTTCTTTAAAACACTAGTGCTTAGGAAATCTATTTGAGGCAGAAGCTGTCAAGGGTAGCTTAGGGTTAGGATTTGGGTTAGGGTACTGCTTAGGGGACGGGTTCGGATATGGGTTAGGGTATGGCGTAGGGTATGGGTTAGGGTTAGGGTTAGGGTTAATTTTAGGGTTAGGGCTTGATTTAGGGTACGGGTTAGGACTAGGCTACGTGTTAGGTTAGGGTAGGGTTTAGGGTTAGAATACGTGTTAGGGTTAGGGTATTTATTAAACCTATCCCACTCTCTAGATGCAACTTAGCACGTAAAGGAATATTATTTGGGGTCCAGCCATGGAGAAGAGCTTAGCAACTAGGATACGATAAGGTACACACCCAGTATACAGAAATCACATGAGGATTCTCTTTTTAACCTGTTCCTCAAAACATTAGTGCTTAGGAAATATATTGGAAGCAGAAGCAGTCAAGGGTAGCTTAGGGATAGGGTTAGGGTTAGGGTTATGGTACGGCTTAGGGCATGGGTACGGGTACGGGTTAGTGTACGGCGTCGGGTATGGTTTAGGGTTAGGTTTTGGGTTAGTTTTAGGTTTCGGGCTCGGTTTAGTGTACGGGTTAGAATTAGGGTACGTGTTAGTGTTAGGGTAGGGGTTATGGTTGGGATACGCGTTAGGGTTAGGGTATTTATTAAACCTATCCCACTCTCTAGGTACCACTTAGCACATAAAGGAATATTATTTGGGGTCCAGCCATGGAGAAGAGTTTAGACACTAGGATAAGATAAGGAAAAAACCCAGTATACAGAAATCACATGAGGATTCTATTTTTAACCTGTTTATTAAAATACTAGAGATTAGGAAATCTATTGGAGGCAGAAGCAGTCAAGGGTATCTTAGTGTTAGGGCTAGGGTTAGGGTTAGCGTTAGGATACGGCTTAGCATATGGGTTCGGGTACGGGTTAGGTTACGGTGTAGGGTATGGGTTAGGGTTAGGTTTAGTTTTAGGGTTAGGGCTCGGTTAAGGTACGGGTTATGATTAGGGTACGTGTTAGTGTTAGGGTAGGGGTTAGGGTTAGGTTAAACGTTAGGGTTAGGGTATTTATTGAACCTATCCCACTCTCTAGGTACCACTTAGCACGTAAAGGAATATTATTTGGATCCCAGCCTTGGAGAAGAGTTTAAACAATAGGATAAGATAAGGAACACACCCATTATAAAGAAATCACATGAGGATTCTCTTTTTACCCTGTTTCTTAAAACACTAGTGCTTAGGAAATCTACTGGAGGCAGAAGCAGTCAAGGTAGCTTTGGGTTAGGGTTAGGTTTAGGGTTAGGGTACAGCTTAGGGCAGGGGTTCGAGTACGGGTTAGGGTACGGTGTAGGGTATGGGTTAGGCTTAGGGTTAGGGTTAGTTTCTGGGTGAGGGCTCGGTTTAGGGTATGTGTTAGAATTAGTGTACGTGTTAGGGTTAGGGTAGTGTTTAGGGTTAGGGTACGCGTTAGGGTTAGGGTATTTATTAAACCTATCCCACTCTCTAGATACCACTGAGCACGTAAAGTAATATTATTTAGATTCCAGCCATGGAGATGAGTTTACAGACTAGGATTAGGTAAGGAACACACCCAGTATACAGAAATCACATGAGGATTCTCTTTTTAACCTGTTCCCTAAAACACTAGTGCTTAGGAAATCTATTGGAGGCAGAAGCAGTCAAGGGAAGCTTAGGATTAGGGTTAGGGTTACGGTTAGGGTTAGGGTACAGCTTAGGATACGGGTTCAGATAGGGGTTAGGGTACGGCATAGGGTATCTGTTACGGTTAGGGTTAGTTGTAGGGTTAGGGCTCGGTTTAGGGTGCGGGTTAGGATTACAGTACGTGTTAGGGTTAGGGTAGGGTTAGGGTTAGGATACGCGTTAGGGTTGGGGTATTTATTAAACCTATCCCACTCTCTAGGTACCACTTAGCACATAAAGGAATATTATTCGGGGTCCAGCCATGGAGAAGTGTTTAGACACTAGGATAAGATAAGGAAAAAACCCAGTATACAGAAATCACATAAGGATTCTATTTTTAACCTGTTCCACAAAACACTAGTGCTTAGGAAATCTATTGGAGGCAGAAGCAGTCAAGGGTAGCTTAGGGTTCGTGTTAGGGTCAGTGTTATGGTTAGGGTACGGCTTATTGGACGGGTTCGGATACGTGTTAAGGTATGGCATAGCGTATGGTTTAGGGTTAGGGTTAGGGCTCGGTTTAGGGTACGGGTTATGAGTAGGGTACGTGTTAGGGTTAGGTTACACGTTAGGGTTAGGGTGTTTATTAAACCTATCCCACTCTCTAGGTACCACTTAGCACGTAAAGGAGTATTATTTGGGTTCCAGCCATGGAGAAGAGTTTAGAAACTAGCATAAGATAAGGAACTCACCCATAATAAAGAAATCACATAAGGATTCTCTTTTTAACCTGTTCCCTAAAACACTATTGATTAGGAAATCTATTGGAGGCAGAAGCAGTCAAGGGTAACTTAGGGTTAGAGATAGCGTTAGGGTTAGGGTTAGGGTAGTGCTTAGCGTACAGGTTCGGGTATGGGTTAGGGTATGGCGTAGGGTATGCTTTAGGGTTAGGGTTAGGGTTAGGGCTCGGTTTAGGGTACAGATTAGATTTGGGTATGTGTTAGACTTAGGGTAGGGGTTAGGGTTAGATTACGCATTAGGGTTAGGGTATTTATTAAACCTATCCCACTCTCTAGATATCACTTAGCACGTAAAGGAATATTATTTGGTGTCCAGCCATGGAGAAGAGTTTAGACACTAGGATAAGGAAATGAACACACCCATTATAAAGAAATCACATGAGGATTCTCTTTTTAATCTGTTTATTAAAATACTAGAGATTAGGAAATCTATTGGAGGCAGAAGCAGTCAAGGGTATCTTAGTGTTAGGACTAGGGTTAGGGTTAGCGTTAGAATACGGCTTAGCATACGGGTTCGGGTACGGGTTAGGGTACGGCGTAGGGTATGGGTTAGGGTTAGGGTTAGGTTTAGTTTTACGGTTAGGGCTCGGTTTAGGGTACGGGTTATGATTAGGGTACGTGTTAGTGTTAGGGTAGGGGTTAGGGTTAGAGGTTACACGTTAGGGTTACGGTATTTATTAAACCTATCCCACTCTCTAGGTACCACTTAGCACGTAAAGGAATATTATTTGGATCCCAGCCATGGAGAATAGTTTAAACAATAGGATAAGATAAGGAACACACCCATTATAAAGAAATCACATGAGGATTCTCTTTTTAACCTGTTCTTTAAAACACTAGTGCTTAAGAAATCTATTGGAGGACGAAGCAGTCAAGGGTAGCTTAGGGTTAGGTTTAGGGTTAGGCTACGGCTTAGCATACTGGTTCGGGTACAGTTTAGGTTTCGGCGTAGGGTATAGGTTAGGGTTAGTGTTAGTGTTAGTTTTATGGTTAGCGCTCGGTTTAGGGTACGGGTTATGATTAGGGTACGTGTTAGGGTTAGGTTAGGGTTTAGATTTAGGGTATTCGTTAGGGTCATTGTATTTATTAAACCTATCCCACTCTCTAGATTCCACGTAGCACGTAAAGGAATTTTATTTGGGTCCAGCCATGTAGAAGAGTTTAGACACTAGGATAAGATAAGGAACACACCCATTATAAAGAAATCACATGAGGATTCTCTTTTTACCCTGTTCCTTAAAACACTAGTGCTTAGGAAATCTACTGGAGGCAGAAGCAGTCAAGGTAGCTTCGGGTTAGGGTTAGGTTTAGGGTTAGGGTACGGCTTAGGGCAGGGGTTCGAGTACGGGTTAGGGTACGGTGTAGGGTATGGGTTAGGCTTAGGGTTAGGGTTAGTTTCCGGGTGAGGGCTCGGTTTAGGGTATGTGTTAGAATTAGTGTACGTGTTAGGGTTAGGGTAGTGTTTAGGGTTAGGGTACGCGTTAGGGTTAGGGTATTTATTAAACCTATCCCACTCTCTAGATACCACTTAGCACGTAAAGTAATATTATTTGGGTTCCAGCCATGGAGATGAGTTTACAGACTAGGATTAGATAAGGAACACACCCAGTATACAGAAATCACATGAGGATTCTCTTTTTAACCTGCTCCTAAAAACACTAGTGCTTAGGAAATCTATTGGAGGCAGAAGCAGTCAAGGGTAGCTTAGGGTTCAGGTTAGGGTTAGTGTTATGGTTAGGGTACGGCTTATTGGACGGGTTCGGATACGTGTTAGGGTATGGCGTAGGGTATGGTTTAGGGTTAGGGTTAGGGTTAGTTTTAGGGTTAGGGCTCGGTTTAGGGTACGGGTTATGATTAGGGTACGTGTTAGGGTTAGGGTAGGGGTTAAGGTTAGGTTACACGTTAGGGTTAGGGTGTTTATTAAACCTATCCCACTCCCTAAGTACCACTTAGCACGTAAAGGAATATTATTTGGATTCCACCCATTGAAAAGAGTTTAAACAATAGGATAAGATAAGGAACACAACCATTATATAGAAATCACATGAGGATTCTTTTTTTAACCTGTTATTTAAAACACTAGTGCTTAAGAAATCTATTGGAGGCCGAAGCAGTCAAGGGTAGCTTAGGTTCAGGTTTAGGTTTAGGGTTAGGCTACAGCTTAGCATACTGGTTCGGGTACGGGTTAGGGTATGGCATAGGGTATAGGTTAGGGGTAGGGTTAGGGTTAGTTTTAGGGTTAGCGCTCGGTTTCGGATACGGGTTAGTATTTGGCTATGTGTTAGGGTTAGGGTAGGGGTTAGGGTTAGGGTACGCGTTAGGGTTAGGGTATTTATTAAACCTATCCCACTCTCTAGATACCACTTAGCACGTAAAGGAATTTTATTTGGGGTCCAGCCATGTAGAATAGTTTAGACACTGGATAAGAAAAGGAACACACCCATTATAAAGAAATCACATGAGGATTCTCTTTTTAACGTGTTCTTTAAAACACTAGTGCTTAGGAAATCTATTTGAGGCAGAAGCTGTCAAGGGTAGCTTAGGGTTAGGATTTGGGTTAGGGTACTGCTTAGGGGACGGGTTCGGATATGGGTTAGGGTATGGCGTAGGGTATGGGTTAGGGTTAGGGTTAGGGTTAATTTTAGGGTTAGGGCTTGATTTAGGGTACGGGTTAGGACTAGGCTACGTGTTAGGTTAGGGTAGGGTTTAGGGTTAGAATACGTGTTAGGGTTAGGGTATTTATTAAACCTATCCCACTCTCTAGATGCAACTTAGCACGTAAAGGAATATTATTTGGGGTCCAGCCATGGAGAAGAGCTTAGCAACTAGGATACGATAAGGTACACACCCAGTATACAGAAATCACATGAGGATTCTCTTTTTAACCTGTTCCTCAAAACATTAGTGCTTAGGAAATATATTGGAAGCAGAAGCAGTCAAGGGTAGCTTAGGGATAGGGTTAGGGTTAGGGTTATGGTACGGCTTAGGGCATGGGTACGGGTACGGGTTAGTGTACGGCGTCGGGTATGGTTTAGGGTTAGGTTTTGGGTTAGTTTTAGGTTTCGGGCTCGGTTTAGTGTACGGGTTAGAATTAGGGTACGTGTTAGTGTTAGGGTAGGGGTTATGGTTGGGATACGCGTTAGGGTTAGGGTATTTATTAAACCTATCCCACTCTCTAGGTACCACTTAGCACATAAAGGAATATTATTTGGGGTCCAGCCATGGAGAAGAGTTTAGACACTAGGATAAGATAAGGAAAAAACCCAGTATACAGAAATCACATGAGGATTCTATTTTTAACCTGTTTATTAAAATACTAGAGATTAGGAAATCTATTGGAGGCAGAAGCAGTCAAGGGTATCTTAGTGTTAGGGCTAGGGTTAGGGTTAGCGTTAGGATACGGCTTAGCATATGGGTTCGGGTACGGGTTAGGTTACGGTGTAGGGTATGGGTTAGGGTTAGGTTTAGTTTTAGGGTTAGGGCTCGGTTAAGGTACGGGTTATGATTAGGGTACGTGTTAGTGTTAGGGTAGGGGTTAGGGTTAGGTTAAACGTTAGGGTTAGGGTATTTATTGAACCTATCCCACTCTCTAGGTACCACTTAGCACGTAAAGGAATATTATTTGGATCCCAGCCTTGGAGAAGAGTTTAAACAATAGGATAAGATAAGGAACACACCCATTATAAAGAAATCACATGAGGATTCTCTTTTTACCCTGTTTCTTAAAACACTAGTGCTTAGGAAATCTACTGGAGGCAGAAGCAGTCAAGGTAGCTTTGGGTTAGGGTTAGGTTTAGGGTTAGGGTACAGCTTAGGGCAGGGGTTCGAGTACGGGTTAGGGTACGGTGTAGGGTATGGGTTAGGCTTAGGGTTAGGGTTAGTTTCTGGGTGAGGGCTCGGTTTAGGGTATGTGTTAGAATTAGTGTACGTGTTAGGGTTAGGGTAGTGTTTAGGGTTAGGGTACGCGTTAGGGTTAGGGTATTTATTAAACCTATCCCACTCTCTAGATACCACTGAGCACGTAAAGTAATATTATTTAGATTCCAGCCATGGAGATGAGTTTACAGACTAGGATTAGGTAAGGAACACACCCAGTATACAGAAATCACATGAGGATTCTCTTTTTAACCTGTTCCCTAAAACACTAGTGCTTAGGAAATCTATTGGAGGCAGAAGCAGTCAAGGGAAGCTTAGGATTAGGGTTAGGGTTACGGTTAGGGTTAGGGTACAGCTTAGGATACGGGTTCAGATAGGGGTTAGGGTACGGCATAGGGTATCTGTTACGGTTAGGGTTAGTTGTAGGGTTAGGGCTCGGTTTAGGGTGCGGGTTAGGATTACAGTACGTGTTAGGGTTAGGGTAGGGTTAGGGTTAGGATACGCGTTAGGGTTGGGGTATTTATTAAACCTATCCCACTCTCTAGGTACCACTTAGCACATAAAGGAATATTATTCGGGGTCCAGCCATGGAGAAGTGTTTAGACACTAGGATAAGATAAGGAAAAAACCCAGTATACAGAAATCACATAAGGATTCTATTTTTAACCTGTTCCACAAAACACTAGTGCTTAGGAAATCTATTGGAGGCAGAAGCAGTCAAGGGTAGCTTAGGGTTCGTGTTAGGGTCAGTGTTATGGTTAGGGTACGGCTTATTGGACGGGTTCGGATACGTGTTAAGGTATGGCATAGCGTATGGTTTAGGGTTAGGGTTAGGGCTCGGTTTAGGGTACGGGTTATGAGTAGGGTACGTGTTAGGGTTAGGTTACACGTTAGGGTTAGGGTGTTTATTAAACCTATCCCACTCTCTAGGTACCACTTAGCACGTAAAGGAGTATTATTTGGGTTCCAGCCATGGAGAAGAGTTTAGAAACTAGCATAAGATAAGGAACTCACCCATAATAAAGAAATCACATAAGGATTCTCTTTTTAACCTGTTCCCTAAAACACTATTGATTAGGAAATCTATTGGAGGCAGAAGCAGTCAAGGGTAACTTAGGGTTAGAGATAGCGTTAGGGTTAGGGTTAGGGTAGTGCTTAGCGTACAGGTTCGGGTATGGGTTAGGGTATGGCGTAGGGTATGCTTTAGGGTTAGGGTTAGGGTTAGGGCTCGGTTTAGGGTACAGATTAGATTTGGGTATGTGTTAGACTTAGGGTAGGGGTTAGGGTTAGATTACGCATTAGGGTTAGGGTATTTATTAAACCTATCCCACTCTCTAGATATCACTTAGCACGTAAAGGAATATTATTTGGTGTCCAGCCATGGAGAAGAGTTTAGACACTAGGATAAGGAAATGAACACACCCATTATAAAGAAATCACATGAGGATTCTCTTTTTAATCTGTTTATTAAAATACTAGAGATTAGGAAATCTATTGGAGGCAGAAGCAGTCAAGGGTATCTTAGTGTTAGGACTAGGGTTAGGGTTAGCGTTAGAATACGGCTTAGCATACGGGTTCGGGTACGGGTTAGGGTACGGCGTAGGGTATGGGTTAGGGTTAGGGTTAGGTTTAGTTTTACGGTTAGGGCTCGGTTTAGGGTACGGGTTATGATTAGGGTACGTGTTAGTGTTAGGGTAGGGGTTAGGGTTAGAGGTTACACGTTAGGGTTACGGTATTTATTAAACCTATCCCACTCTCTAGGTACTTACCACTTAGCACGTAAAGGAATATTATTTGGATCCCAGCCATGGAGAATAGTTTAAACAATAGGATAAGATAAGGAACACACCCATTATAAAGAAATCACATGAGGATTCTCTTTTTAACCTGTTCTTTAAAACACTAGTGTTTAAGAAATCTATTGGAGGACGAAGCAGTCAAGGGTAGCTTAGGGTTAGGTTTAGGGTTAGGCTACGGCTTAGCATACTGGTTCGGGTACAGTTTAGGTTTCGGCGTAGGGTATAGGTTAGGGTTAGTGTTAGTGTTAGTTTTATGGTTAGCGCTCGGTTTAGGGTACGGGTTATGATTAGGGTACGTGTTAGGGTTAGGTTAGGGTTTAGATTTAGGGTATTCGTTAGGGTCATTGTATTTATTAAACCTATCCCACTCTCTAGATTCCACGTAGCACGTAAAGGAATTTATTGGGGTCCAGCCATGTAGAAGAGTTTAGACACTAGGATAAGATAAGGAACACACCCATTATAAAGAAATCACATGAGGATTCTCTTTTTACCCTGTTCCTTAAAACACTAGTGCTTAGGAAATCTACTGGAGGCAGAAGCAGTCAAGGTAGCTTCGGGTTAGGGTTAGGTTTAGGGTTAGGGTACGGCTTAGGGCAGGGGTTCGAGTACGGGTTAGGGTACGGTGTAGGGTATGGGTTAGGCTTAGGGTTAGGGTTAGTTTCCGGGTGAGGGCTCGGTTTAGGGTATGTGTTAGAATTAGTGTACGTGTTAGGGTTAGGGTAGTGTTTAGGGTTAGGGTACGCGTTAGGGTTAGGGTATTTATTAAACCTATCCCACTCTCTAGATACCACTTAGCACGTAAAGTAATATTATTTGGGTTCCAGCCATGGAGATGAGTTTACAGACTAGGATTAGATAAGGAACACACCCAGTATACAGAAATCACATGAGGATTCTCTTTTTAACCTGCTCCTAAAAACACTAGTGCTTAGGAAATCTATTGGAGGCAGAAGCAGTCAAGGGTAGCTTAGGGTTCAGGTTAGGGTTAGTGTTATGGTTAGGGTACGGCTTATTGGACGGGTTCGGATACGTGTTAGGGTATGGCGTAGGGTATGGTTTAGGGTTAGGGTTAGGGTTAGTTTTAGGGTTAGGGCTCGGTTTAGGGTACGGGTTATGATTAGGGTACGTGTTAGGGTTAGGGTAGGGGTTAAGGTTAGGTTACACGTTAGGGTTAGGGTGTTTATTAAACCTATCCCACTCCCTAAGTACCACTTAGCACGTAAAGGAATATTATTTGGATTCCACCCATTGAAAAGAGTTTAAACAATAGGATAAGATAAGGAACACAACCATTATATAGAAATCACATGAGGATTCTTTTTTTAACCTGTTATTTAAAACACTAGTGCTTAAGAAATCTATTGGAGGCCGAAGCAGTCAAGGGTAGCTTAGGTTCAGGTTTAGGTTTAGGGTTAGGCTACAGCTTAGCATACTGGTTCGGGTACGGGTTAGGGTATGGCATAGGGTATAGGTTAGGGGTAGGGTTAGGGTTAGTTTTAGGGTTAGCGCTCGGTTTCGGATACGGGTTAGTATTTGGCTATGTGTTAGGGTTAGGGTAGGGGTTAGGGTTAGGGTACGCGTTAGGGTTAGGGTATTTATTAAACCTATCCCACTCTCTAGATACCACTTAGCACGTAAAGGAATTTTATTTGGGTCCAGCCATGTAGAATAGTTTAGACACTGGATAAGAAAAGGAACACACCCATTATAAAGAAATCACATGAGGATTCTCTTTTTAACGTGTTCTTTAAACACTAGTGCTTAGGAAATCTATTTGAGGCAGAAGCTGTCAAGGGTAGCTTAGGGTTAGGATTTGGGTTAGGGTACTGCTTAGGGACGGGTTCGGATATGGGTTAGGGTATGGCGTAGGGTATGGGTTAGGGTTAGGGTTAGGGTTAATTTTAGGGTTAGGGCTTGATTTAGGGTACGGGTTAGGACTAGGCTACGTGTTAGGTTAGGGTAGGGTTTAGGGTTAGAATACTTGTTAGGGTTAGGGTATTTATTAAACCTATCCCACTCTCTAGATGCAACTTAGCACGTAAAGGAATATTATTTGGGGGTCCAGCCATGGAGAAGAGTTTAGCAACTAGGATACGATAAGGTACACACCCAGTATACAGAAATCACATGAGGATTCTCTTTTTAACCTGTTCCTCAAAACATTAGTGCTTAGGAAATATATTGGAAGCAGAAGCAGTCAAGGGTAGCTTAGGGATAGGGTTAGGGTTAGGGTTATGGTACGGCTTAGGGCATGGGTACGGGTACGGGTTAGTGTACGGCGTCGGGTATGGTTTAGGGTTAGGTTTTGGGTTAGTTTTAGGTTTCGGGCTCGGTTTAGTGTACGGGTTAGAATTAGGGTACGTGTTAGTGTTAGGGTAGGGGTTATGGTTGGGATACGCGTTAGGGTTAGGGTATTTATTAAACCTATCCCACTCTCTAGGTACCACTTAGCACATAAAGGAATATTATTTGGGGTCCAGCCATGGAGAAGAGTTTAGACACTAGGATAAGATAAGGAAAAAACCCAGTATACAGAAATCACATGAGGATTCTATTTTTAACCTGTTTATTAAAATACTAGAGATTAGGAAATCTATTGGAGGCAGAAGCAGTCAAGGGTATCTTAGTGTTAGGGCTAGGGTTAGGGTTAGCGTTAGGATACGGCTTAGCATATGGGTTCGGGTACGGGTTAGGTTACGGTGTAGGGTATGGGTTAGGGTTAGGTTTAGTTTTAGGGTTAGGGCTCGGTAAGGTACGGGTTATGATTAGGGTACGTGTTAGTGTTAGGGTAGGGGTTAGGGTTAGGTTAAACGTTAGGGTTAGGGTATTTATTGAACCTATCCCACTCTCTAGGTACCACTTAGCACGTAAAGGAATATTATTTGGATCCCAGCCTTGGAGAAGAGTTTAAACAATAGGATAAGATAAGGAACACACCCATTATAAAGAAATCACATGAGGATTCTCTTTTTACCTGTTTCTTAAAACACTAGTGCTTAGGAAATCTACTGGAGGCAGAAGCAGTCAAGGTAGCTTTGGGTTAGGGTTAGGTTTAGGGTTAGGGTACAGCTTAGGGCAGGGGTTCGAGTACGGGTTAGGGTACGGTGTAGGGTATGGGTTAGGCTTAGGGTTAGGGTTAGTTTCTGGGTGAGGGCTCGGTTTAGGGTATGTGTTAGAATTAGTGTACGTGTTAGGGTTAGGGTAGTGTTTAGGGTTAGGGTACGCGTTAGGGTTAGGGTATTTATTAAACCTATCCCACTCTCTAGATACCACTGAGCACGTAAAGTAATATTATTTAGATTCCAGCCATGGAGATGAGTTTACAGACTAGGATTAGGTAAGGAACACACCCAGTATACAGAAATCACATGAGGATTCTCTTTTTAACCTGTTCCCTAAAACACTAGTGCTTAGGAAATCTATTGGAGGCAGAAGCAGTCAAGGGAAGCTTAGGATTAGGGTGGTAGAGGGTTACGGTTAGGGTTAGGGTACAGCTTAGGATACGGGTTCAGATAGGGGTTAGGGTACGGCATAGGGTATCTGTTACGGTTAGGGTTAGGTTGTAGGGTTAGGGCTCGGTTTAGGGTGCGGGTTAGGATTACAGTACGTGTTAGGGTTAGGGTAGGGTTAGGGTTAGGATACGCGTTAGGGTTGGGGTATTTATTAAACCTATCCACTCTCTAGGTACCACTTAGCACATAAAGGAATATTATTCGGGGTCCAGCCATGGAGAAGTGTTTAGACACTAGGATAAGATAAGGAAAAAACCCAGTATACAGAAATCACATAAGGATTCTATTTTTAACCTGTTCCACAAAACACTAGGCTTAGGAAATCTATTGGAGGCAGAAGCAGTCAAGGGTAGCTTAGGGTTCGTGTTAGGGTCAGTGTTATGGTTAGGGTACGGCTTATTGGACGGGTTCGGATACGTGTTAAGGTATGGCATAGCGTATGGTTTAGGGTTAGGGTTAGGGCTCGGTTTAGGGTACGGGTTATGAGTAGGGTACGTGTTAGGGTTAGGTTACACGTTAGGGTTAGGGTGTTTATTAAACCTATCCCACTCTCTAGGTACCACTTAGCACGTAAAGGAGTATTATTTGGGTTCCAGCATGGAGAAGAGTTTAGAAACTAGCATAAGATAAGGAACTCACCCATAATAAAGAAATCACATAAGGATTCTCTTTTAACCTGTTCCCTAAAACACTATTGATTAGGAAATCTATTGGAGGCAGAAGCAGTCAAGGGTAACTTAGGGTTAGAGATAGCGTTAGGGTTAGGGTTAGGGTAGTGCTTAGCGTACAGGTTCGGGTATGGGTTAGGGTATGGCGTAGGGTATGCTTTAGGGTTAGGGTTAGGGTTAGGGCTCGGTTTAGGGTACAGATTAGATTTGGGTATGTGTTAGACTTAGGGTAGGGGTTAGGGTTAGATTACGCATTAGGGTTAGGGTATTTATTAAACCTATCCCACTCTCTAGATATCACTTAGCACGTAAAGGAATATTATTTGGTGTCCAGCCATGGAGAAGAGTTTAGACACTAGGATAAGGAAATGAACACACCCATTATAAAGAAATCACATGAGGATTCTCTTTTTAATCTGTTTATTAAAATACTAGAGATTAGGAAATCTATTGGAGGCAGAAGCAGTCAAGGGTATCTTAGTGTTAGGACTAGGGTTAGGGTTAGCGTTAGAATACGGCTTAGCATACGGGTTCGGGTACGGGTTAGGGTACGGCGTAGGGTATGGGTTAGGGTTAGGGTTAGGTTTAGTTTTACGGTTAGGGCTCGGTTTAGGGTACGGGTTATGATTAGGGTACGTGTTAGTGTTAGGGTAGGGGTTAGGGTTAGAGGTTACACGTTAGGGTTACGGTATTTATTAAACCTATCCCACTCTCTAGGTACCACTTAGCACGTAAAGGAATATTATTTGGATCCCAGCCATGGAGAATAGTTTAAACAATAGGATAAGATAAGGAACACACCCATTATAAAGAAATCACATGAGGATTCTCTTTTTAACCTGTTCTTTAAAACACTAGTGTTTAAGAAATCTATTGGAGGACGAAGCAGTCAAGGGTAGCTTAGGGTTAGGTTTAGGTTAGGCTACGGCTTAGCATACTGGTTCGGGTACAGTTTAGGTTTCGGCGTAGGGTATAGGTTAGGGTTAGTGTTAGTGTTAGTTTTATGGTTAGCGCTCGGTTTAGGGTACGGGTTATGATTAGGGTACGTGTTAGGGTTAGGTTAGGGTTTAGATTTAGGGTATTCGTTAGGGTCATTGTATTTATTAAACCTATCCCACTCTCTAGATTCCACGTAGCACGTAAAGGAATTTTATTGGGTCCAGCCATGTAGAAGAGTTTAGACACTAGGATAAGATAAGGAACACACCCATTATAAAGAAATCACATGAGGATTCTCTTTTTACCCTGTTCCTTAAAACACTAGTGCTTAGGAAATCTACTGGAGGCAGAAGCAGTCAAGGTAGCTTCGGGTTAGGGTTAGGTTAGGGTTAGGGTACGGCTTAGGGCAGGGGTTCGAGTACGGGTTAGGGTACGGTGTAGGGTATGGGTTAGGCTTAGGGTTAGGGTTAGTTTCCGGGTGAGGGCTCGGTTTAGGGTATGTGTTAGAATTAGTGTACGTGTTAGGGTTAGGGTAGTGTTTAGGGTTAGGGTACGCGTTAGGGTTAGGGTATTTATTAAACTATCCCACTCTCTAGATACCACTTAGCACGTAAAGTAATATTATTTGGGTTCCAGCCATGGAGATGAGTTTACAGACTAGGATTAGATAAGGAACACACCCAGTATACAGAAATCACATGAGGATTCTCTTTTTAACCTGCTCCTAAAAACACTAGTGCTTAGGAAATCTATTGGAGGCAGAAGCAGTCAAGGGTAGCTTAGGGTTCAGGTTAGGGTTAGTGTTATGGTTAGGGTACGGCTTATTGGACGGGTTCGGATACGTGTTAGGGTATGGCGTAGGGTATGGTTTAGGGTTAGGGTTAGGGTTAGTTTTAGGGTTAGGGCTCGGTTTAGGGTACGGGTTATGATTAGGGTACGTGTTAGGGTTAGGGTAGGGGTTAAGGTTAGGTTACACGTTAGGGTTAGGGTGTTTATTAAACCTATCCCACTCCCTAAGTACCACTTAGCACGTAAAGGAATATTATTTGGATTCCACCCATTGAAAAGAGTTTAAACAATAGGATAAGATAAGGAACACAACCATTATATAGAAATCACATGAGGATTCTTTTTTTAACCTGTTATTTAAAACACTAGTGCTTAAGAAATCTATTGGAGGCCGAAGCAGTCAAGGGTAGCTTAGGTTCAGGTTTAGGTTTAGGGTTAGGCTACAGCTTAGCATACTGGTTCGGGTACGGGTTAGGGTATGGCATAGGGTATAGGTTAGGGGTAGGGTTAGGGTTAGTTTTAGGGTTAGCGCTCGGTTTCGGATACGGGTTAGTATTTGGCTATGTGTTAGGGTTAGGGTAGGGGTTAGGGTTAGGGTACGCGTTAGGGTTAGGGTATTTATTAAACCTATCCCACTCTCTAGATACCACTTAGCACGTAAAGGAATTTTATTTGGGGTCCAGCCATGTAGAATAGTTTAGACACTGGATAAGAAAAGGAACACACCCATTATAAAGAAATCACATGAGGATTCTCTTTTTAACGTGTTCTTTAAAACACTAGTGCTTAGGAAATCTATTTGAGGCAGAAGCTGTCAAGGGTAGCTTAGGGTTAGGATTTGGGTTAGGGTACTGCTTAGGGGACGGGTTCGGATATGGGTTAGGGTATGGCGTAGGGTATGGGTTAGGGTTAGGGTTAGGGTTAATTTTAGGGTTAGGGCTTGATTTAGGGTACGGGTTAGGACTAGGCTACGTGTTAGGTTAGGGTAGGGTTTAGGGTTAGAATACTTGTTAGGGTTAGGGTATTTATTAAACCTATCCCACTCTCTAGATGCAACTTAGCACGTAAAGGAATATTATTTGGGGTCCAGCCATGGAGAAGAGTTTAGCAACTAGGATACGATAAGGTACACACCCAGTATACAGAAATCACATGAGGATTCTCTTTTTAACCTGTTCCTCAAAACATTAGTGCTTAGGAAATATATTGGAAGCAGAAGCAGTCAAGGGTAGCTTAGGGATAGGGTTAGGGTTAGGGTTATGGTACGGCTTAGGGCATGGGTACGGGTACGGGTTAGTGTACGGCGTCGGGTATGGTTTAGGGTTAGGTTTTGGGTTAGTTTTAGGTTTCGGGCTCGGTTTAGTGTACGGGTTAGAATTAGGGTACGTGTTAGTGTTAGGGTAGGGGTTATGGTTGGGATACGCGTTAGGGTTAGGGTATTTATTAAACCTATCCCACTCTCTAGGTACCACTTAGCACATAAAGGAATATTATTTGGGGTCCAGCCATGGAGAAGAGTTTAGACACTAGGATAAGATAAGGAAAAAACCCAGTATACAGAAATCACATGAGGATTCTATTTTTAACCTGTTTATTAAAATACTAGAGATTAGGAAATCTATTGGAGGCAGAAGCAGTCAAGGGTATCTTAGTGTTAGGGCTAGGGTTAGGGTTAGCGTTAGGATACGGCTTAGCATATGGGTTCGGGTACGGGTTAGGTTACGGTGTAGGGTATGGGTTAGGGTTAGGTTTAGTTTTAGGGTTAGGGCTCGGTTAAGGTACGGGTTATGATTAGGGTACGTGTTAGTGTTAGGGTAGGGGTTAGGGTTAGGTTAAACGTTAGGGTTAGGGTATTTATTGAACCTATCCCACTCTCTAGGTACCACTTAGCACGTAAAGGAATATTATTTGGATCCCAGCCTTGGAGAAGAGTTTAAACAATAGGATAAGATAAGGAACACACCCATTATAAAGAAATCACATGAGGATTCTCTTTTTACCCTGTTTCTTAAAACACTAGTGCTTAGGAAATCTACTGGAGGCAGAAGCAGTCAAGGTAGCTTTGGGTTAGGGTTAGGTTTAGGGTTAGGGTACAGCTTAGGGCAGGGGTTCGAGTACGGGTTAGGGTACGGTGTAGGGTATGGGTTAGGCTTAGGGTTAGGGTTAGTTTCTGGGTGAGGGCTCGGTTTAGGGTATGTGTTAGAATTAGTGTACGTGTTAGGGTTAGGGTAGTGTTTAGGGTTAGGGTACGCGTTAGGGTTAGGGTATTTATTAAACCTATCCCACTCTCTAGATACCACTGAGCACGTAAAGTAATATTATTTAGATTCCAGCCATGGAGATGAGTTTACAGACTAGGATTAGGTAAGGAACACACCCAGTATACAGAAATCACATGAGGATTCTCTTTTTAACCTGTTCCCTAAAACACTAGTGCTTAGGAAATCTATTGGAGGCAGAAGCAGTCAAGGGAAGCTTAGGATTAGGGTTAGGGTTACGGTTAGGGTTAGGGTACAGCTTAGGATACGGGTTCAGATAGGGGTTAGGGTACGGCATAGGGTATCTGTTACGGTTAGGGTTAGTTGTAGGGTTAGGGCTCGGTTTAGGGTGCGGGTTAGGATTACAGTACGTGTTAGGGTTAGGGTAGGGTTAGGGTTAGGATACGCATTAGGGTTGGGGTATTTATTAAACCTATCCCACTCTCTAGGTACCACTTAGCACATAAAGGAATATTATTCGGGGTCCAGCCATGGAGAAGTGTTTAGACACTAGGATAAGATAAGGAAAAAACCCAGTATACAGAAATCACATAAGGATTCTATTTTTAACCTGTTCCACAAAACACTAGTGCTTAGGAAATCTATTGGAGGCAGAAGCAGTCAAGGGTAGCTTAGGGTTCGTGTTAGGGTCAGTGTTATGGTTAGGGTACGGCTTATTGGACGGGTTCGGATACGTGTTAAGGTATGGCATAGCGTATGGTTTAGGGTTAGGGTTAGGGCTCGGTTTAGGGTACGGGTTATGAGTAGGGTACGTGTTAGGGTTAGGTTACACGTTAGGGTTAGGGTGTTTATTAAACCTATCCCACTCTCTAGGTACCACTTAGCACGTAAAGGAGTATTATTTGGGTTCCAGCCATGGAGAAGAGTTTAGAAACTAGCATAAGATAAGGAACTCACCCATAATAAAGAAATCACATAAGGATTCTCTTTTTAACCTGTTCCCTAAAACACTATTGATTAGGAAATCTATTGGAGGCAGAAGCAGTCAAGGGTAACTTAGGGTTAGAGATAGCGTTAGGGTTAGGGTTAGGGTAGTGCTTAGCGTACAGGTTCGGGTATGGGTTAGGGTATGGCGTAGGGTATGCTTTAGGGTTAGGGTTAGGGTTAGGGCTCGGTTTAGGGTACAGATTAGATTTGGGTATGTGTTAGACTTAGGGTAGGGGTTAGGGTTAGATTACGCATTAGGGTTAGGGTATTTATTAAACCTATCCCACTCTCTAGATATCACTTAGCACGTAAAGGAATATTATTTGGTGTCCAGCCATGGAGAAGAGTTTAGACACTAGGATAAGGAAATGAACACACCCATTATAAAGAAATCACATGAGGATTCTCTTTTTAATCTGTTTATTAAAATACTAGAGATTAGGAAATCTATTGGAGGCAGAAGCAGTCAAGGGTATCTTAGTGTTAGGACTAGGGTTAGGGTTAGCGTTAGAATACGGCTTAGCATACGGGTTCGGGTACGGGTTAGGGTACGGCGTAGGGTATGGGTTAGGGTTAGGGTTAGGTTTAGTTTTACGGTTAGGGCTCGGTTTAGGGTACGGGTTATGATTAGGGTACGTGTTAGTGTTAGGGTAGGGGTTAGGGTTAGAGGTTACACGTTAGGGTTACGGTATTTATTAAACCTATCCCACTCTCTAGGTACCACTTAGCACGTAAAGGAATATTATTTGGATCCCAGCCATGGAGAATAGTTTAAACAATAGGATAAGATAAGGAACACACCCATTATAAAGAAATCACATGAGGATTCTCTTTTTAACCTGTTCTTTAAAACACTAGTGCTTAAGAAATCTATTGGAGGACGAAGCAGTCAAGGGTAGCTTAGGGTTAGGTTTAGGGTTAGGCTACGGCTTAGCATACTGGTTCGGGTACAGTTTAGGTTTCGGCGTAGGGTATAGGTTAGGGTTAGTGTTAGTGTTAGTTTTATGGTTAGCGCTCGGTTTAGGGTACGGGTTATGATTAGGGTACGTGTTAGGGTTAGGTTAGGGTTTAGATTTAGGGTATTCGTTAGGGTCATTGTATTTATTAAACCTATCCCACTCTCTAGATTCCACGTAGCACGTAAAGGAATTTTATTGGGGTCCAGCCATGTAGAAGAGTTTAGACACTAGGATAAGATAAGGAACACACCCATTATAAAGAAATCACATGAGGATTCTCTTTTTACCCTGTTCCTTAAAACACTAGTGCTTAGGAAATCTACTGGAGGCAGAAGCAGTCAAGGTAGCTTCGGGTTAGGGTTAGGTTTAGGGTTAGGGTACGGCTTAGGGCAGGGGTTCGAGTACGGGTTAGGGTACGGTGTAGGGTATGGGTTAGGCTTAGGGTTAGGGTTAGTTTCCGGGTGAGGGCTCGGTTTAGGGTATGTGTTAGAATTAGTGTACGTGTTAGGGTTAGGGTAGTGTTTAGGGTTAGGGTACGCGTTAGGGTTAGGGTATTTATTAAACCTATCCCACTCTCTAGATACCACTTAGCACGTAAAGTAATATTATTTGGGTTCCAGCCATGGAGATGAGTTTACAGACTAGGATTAGATAAGGAACACACCCAGTATACAGAAATCACATGAGGATTCTCTTTTTAACCTGTTCCTAAAAACACTAGTGCTTAGGAAATCTATTGGAGGCAGAAGCAGTCAAGGGTAGCTTAGGGTTCAGGTTAGGGTTAGTGTTATGGTTAGGGTACGGCTTATTGGACGGGTTCGGATACGTGTTAGGGTATGGCGTAGGGTATGGTTTAGGGTTAGGGTTAGGGCTCGGTTTAGGGTACGGGTTATGATTAGGGTACGTGTTAGGGTTAGGGTAGGGGTTAAGGTTAGGTTACACGTTAGGGTTAGGGTGTTTATTAAACCTATCCCACTCCCTAAGTACCACTTAGCACGTAAAGGAATATTATTTGGATTCCACCCATTGAAAAGAGTTTAAACAATAGGATAAGATAAGGAACACAACCATTATATAGAAATCACATGAGGATTCTTTTTTTAACCTGTTATTTAAAAGACTAGTGCTTAAGAAATCTATTGGAGGCCGAAGCAGTCAAGGGTAGCTTAGGTTCAGGTTTAGGTTTAGGGTTAGGCTACAGCTTAGCATACTGGTTCGGGTACGGGTTAGGGTATGGCATAGGGTATAGGTTAGGGGTAGGGTTAGGGTTAGTTTTAGGGTTAGCGCTCGGTTTCGGATACGGGTTAGTATTTGGCTATGTGTTAGGGTTAGGGTAGGGGTTAGGGTTAGGGTACGCGTTAGGGTTAGGGTATTTATTAAACCTATCCCACTCTCTAGATACCACTTAGCACGTAAAGGAATTTTATTTGGGGTCCAGCCATGTAGAATAGTTTAGACACTGGATAAGAAAAGGAACACACCCATTATAAAGAAATCACATGAGGATTCTCTTTTTAACGTGTTCTTTAAAACACTAGTGCTTAGGAAATCTATTTGAGGCAGAAGCTGTCAAGGGTAGCTTAGGGTTAGGATTTGGGTTAGGGTACTGCTTAGGGGACGGGTTCGGATATGGGTTAGGGTATGGCGTAGGGTATGGGTTAGGGTTAGGGTTAGGGTTAATTTTAGGGTTAGGGCTTGATTTAGGGTACGGGTTAGGACTAGGCTTCGTGTTAGGTTAGGGTAGGGTTTAGGGTTAGAATACGTGTTAGGGTTAGGGTATTTATTAAACCTATCCCACTCTCTAGATGCAACTTAGCACGTAAAGGAATATTATTTGGGGTCCAGCCATGGAGAAGAGTTTAGCAACTAGGATACGATAAGGTACACACCCAGTATACAGAAATCACATGAGGATTCTCTTTTTAACCTGTTCCTCAAAACATTAGTGCTTAGGAAATATATTGGAAGCAGAAGCAGTCAAGGGTAGCTTAGGGATAGGGTTAGGGTTAGGGTTATGGTACGGCTTAGGGCATGGGTACGGGTACGGGTTAGTGTACGGCGTCGGGTATGGTTTAGGGTTAGGTTTTGGGTTAGTTTTAGGTTTCGGGCTCGGTTTAGTGTACGGGTTAGAATTAGGGTACGTGTTAGTGTTAGGGTAGGGGTTATGGTTGGGATACGCGTTAGGGTTAGGGTATTTATTAAACCTATCCCACTCTCTAGGTACCACTTAGCACATAAAGGAATATTATTTGGGGTCCAGCCATGGAGAAGAGTTTAGACACTAGGATAAGATAAGGAAAAAACCCAGTATACAGAAATCACATGAGGATTCTATTTTTAACCTGTTTATTAAAATACTAGAGATTAGGAAATCTATTGGAGGCAGAAGCAGTCAAGGGTATCTTAGTGTTAGGGCTAGGGTTAGGGTTAGCGTTAGGATACGGCTTAGCATATGGGTTCGGGTACGGGTTAGGTTACGGTGTAGGGTATGGGTTAGGGTTAGGTTTAGTTTTAGGGTTAGGGCTCGGTTAAGGTACGGGTTATGATTAGGGTACGTGTTAGTGTTAGGGTAGGGGTTAGGGTTAGGTTAAACGTTAGGGTTAGGGTATTTATTGAACCTATCCCACTCTCTAGGTACCACTTAGCACGTAAAGGAATATTATTTGGATCCCAGCCTTGGAGAAGAGTTTAAACAATAGGATAAGATAAGGAACACACCCATTATAAAGAAATCACATGAGGATTCTCTTTTTACCCTGTTTCTTAAAACACTAGTGCTTAGGAAATCTACTGGAGGCAGAAGCAGTCAAGGTAGCTTTGGGTTAGGGTTAGGTTTAGGGTTAGGGTACAGCTTAGGGCAGGGGTTCGAGTACGGGTTAGGGTACGGTGTAGGGTATGGGTTAGGCTTAGGGTTAGGGTTAGTTTCTGGGTGAGGGCTCGGTTTAGGGTATGTGTTAGAATTAGTGTACGTGTTAGGGTTAGGGTAGTGTTTAGGGTTAGGGTACGCGTTAGGGTTAGGGTATTTATTAAACCTATCCCACTCTCTAGATACCACTGAGCACGTAAAGTAATATTATTTAGATTCCAGCCATGGAGATGAGTTTACAGACTAGGATTAGGTAAGGAACACACCCAGTATACAGAAATCACATGAGGATTCTCTTTTTAACCTGTTCCCTAAAACACTAGTGCTTAGGAAATCTATTGGAGGCAGAAGCAGTCAAGGGAAGCTTAGGATTAGGGTTAGGGTTACGGTTAGGGTTAGGGTACAGCTTAGGATACGGGTTCAGATAGGGGTTAGGGTACGGCATAGGGTATCTGTTACGGTTAGGGTTAGTTGTAGGGTTAGGGCTCGGTTTAGGGTGCGGGTTAGGATTACAGTACGTGTTAGGGTTAGGGTAGGGTTAGGGTTAGGATACGCGTTAGGGTTGGGGTATTTATTAAACCTATCCCACTCTCTAGGTACCACTTAGCACATAAAGGAATATTATTCGGGGTCCAGCCATGGAGAAGTGTTTAGACACTAGGATAAGATAAGGAAAAAACCCAGTATACAGAAATCACATAAGGATTCTATTTTTAACCTGTTCCACAAAACACTAGTGCTTAGGAAATCTATTGGAGGCAGAAGCAGTCAAGGGTAGCTTAGGGTTCGTGTTAGGGTCAGTGTTATGGTTAGGGTACGGCTTATTGGACGGGTTCGGATACGTGTTAAGGTATGGCATAGCGTATGGTTTAGGGTTAGGGTTAGGGCTCGGTTTAGGGTACGGGTTATGAGTAGGGTACGTGTTAGGGTTAGGTTACACGTTAGGGTTAGGGTGTTTATTAAACCTATCCCACTCTCTAGGTACCACTTAGCACGTAAAGGAGTATTATTTGGGTTCCAGCCATGGAGAAGAGTTTAGAAACTAGCATAAGATAAGGAACTCACCCATAATAAAGAAATCACATAAGGATTCTCTTTTTAACCTGTTCCCTAAAACACTATTGATTAGGAAATCTATTGGAGGCAGAAGCAGTCAAGGGTAACTTAGGGTTAGAGATAGCGTTAGGGTTAGGGTTAGGGTAGTGCTTAGCGTACAGGTTCGGGTATGGGTTAGGGTATGGCGTAGGGTATGCTTTAGGGTTAGGGTTAGGGTTAGGGCTCGGTTTAGGGTACAGATTAGATTTGGGTATGTGTTAGACTTAGGGTAGGGGTTAGGGTTAGATTACGCATTAGGGTTAGGGTATTTATTAAACCTATCCCACTCTCTAGATATCACTTAGCACGTAAAGGAATATTATTTGGTGTCCAGCCATGGAGAAGAGTTTAGACACTAGGATAAGGAAATGAACACACCCATTATAAAGAAATCACATGAGGATTCTCTTTTTAATCTGTTTATTAAAATACTAGAGATTAGGAAATCTATTGGAGGCAGAAGCAGTCAAGGGTATCTTAGTGTTAGGACTAGGGTTAGGGTTAGCGTTAGAATACGGCTTAGCATACGGGTTCGGGTACGGGTTAGGGTACGGCGTAGGGTATGGGTTAGGGTTAGGGTTAGGTTTAGTTTTACGGTTAGGGCTCGGTTTAGGGTACGGGTTATGATTAGGGTACGTGTTAGTGTTAGGGTAGGGGTTAGGGTTAGAGGTTACACGTTAGGGTTACGGTATTTATTAAACCTATCCCACTCTCTAGGTACCACTTAGCACGTAAAGGAATATTATTTGGATCCCAGCCATGGAGAATAGTTTAAACAATAGGATAAGATAAGGAACACACCCATTATAAAGAAATCACATGAGGATTCTCTTTTTAACCTGTTCTTTAAAACACTAGTGCTTAAGAAATCTATTGGAGGACGAAGCAGTCAAGGGTAGCTTAGGGTTAGGTTTAGGGTTAGGCTACGGCTTAGCATACTGGTTCGGGTACAGTTTAGGTTTCGGCGTAGGGTATAGGTTAGGGTTAGTGTTAGTGTTAGTTTTATGGTTAGCGCTCGGTTTAGGGTACGGGTTATGATTAGGGTACGTGTTAGGGTTAGGTTAGGGTTTAGATTTAGGGTATTCGTTAGGGTCATTGTATTTATTAAACCTATCCCACTCTCTAGATTCCACGTAGCACGTAAAGGAATTTTATTGGGGTCCAGCCATGTAGAAGAGTTTAGACACTAGGATAAGATAAGGAACACACCCATTATAAAGAAATCACATGAGGATTCTCTTTTTACCCTGTTCCTTAAAACACTAGTGCTTAGGAAATCTACTGGAGGCAGAAGCAGTCAAGGTAGCTTCGGGTTAGGGTTAGGTTTAGGGTTAGGGTACGGCTTAGGGCAGGGGTTCGAGTACGGGTTAGGGTACGGTGTAGGGTATGGGTTAGGCTTAGGGTTAGGGTTAGTTTCCGGGTGAGGGCTCGGTTTAGGGTATGTGTTAGAATTAGTGTACGTGTTAGGGTTAGGGTAGTGTTTAGGGTTAGGGTACGCGTTAGGGTTAGGGTATTTATTAAACCTATCCCACTCTCTAGATACCACTTAGCACGTAAAGTAATATTATTTGGGTTCCAGCCATGGAGATGAGTTTACAGACTAGGATTAGATAAGGAACACACCCAGTATACAGAAATCACATGAGGATTCTCTTTTTAACCTGTTCCTAAAAACACTAGTGCTTAGGAAATCTATTGGAGGCAGAAGCAGTCAAGGGTAGCTTAGGGTTCAGGTTAGGGTTAGTGTTATGGTTAGGGTACGGCTTATTGGACGGGTTCGGATACGTGTTAGGGTATGGCGTAGGGTATGGTTTAGGGTTAGGGTTAGGGTTAGTTTTAGGGTTAGGGCTCGGTTTAGGGTACGGGTTATGATTAGGGTACGTGTTAGGGTTAGGGTAGGGGTTAAGGTTAGGTTACACGTTAGGGTTAGGGTGTTTATTAAACCTATCCCACTCCCTAAGTACCACTTAGCACGTAAAGGAATATTATTTGGATTCCACCCATTGAAAAGAGTTTAAACAATAGGATAAGATAAGGAACACAACCATTATATAGAAATCACATGAGGATTCTTTTTTTAACCTGTTATTTAAAACACTAGTGCTTAAGAAATCTATTGGAGGCCGAAGCAGTCAAGGGTAGCTTAGGTTCAGGTTTAGGTTTAGGGTTAGGCTACAGCTTAGCATACTGGTTCGGGTACGGGTTAGGGTATGGCATAGGGTATAGGTTAGGGGTAGGGTTAGGGTTAGTTTTAGGGTTAGCGCTCGGTTTCGGATACGGGTTAGTATTTGGCTATGTGTTAGGGTTAGGGTAGGGGTTAGGGTTAGGGTACGCGTTAGGGTTAGGGTATTTATTAAACCTATCCCACTCTCTAGATACCACTTAGCACGTAAAGGAATTTTATTTGGGGTCCAGCCATGTAGAATAGTTTAGACACTGGATAAGAAAAGGAACACACCCATTATAAAGAAATCACATGAGGATTCTCTTTTTAACGTGTTCTTTAAAACACTAGTGCTTAGGAAATCTATTTGAGGCAGAAGCTGTCAAGGGTAGCTTAGGGTTAGGATTTGGGTTAGGGTACTGCTTAGGGGACGGGTTCGGATATGGGTTAGGGTATGGCGTAGGGTATGGGTTAGGGTTAGGGTTAGGGTTAATTTTAGGGTTAGGGCTTGATTTAGGGTACGGGTTAGGACTAGGCTTCGTGTTAGGTTAGGGTAGGGTTTAGGGTTAGAATACGTGTTAGGGTTAGGGTATTTATTAAACCTATCCCACTCTCTAGATGCAACTTAGCACGTAAAGGAATATTATTTGGGGTCCAGCCATGGAGAAGAGTTTAGCAACTAGGATACGATAAGGTACACACCCAGTATACAGAAATCACATGAGGATTCTCTTTTTAACCTGTTCCTCAAAACATTAGTGCTTAGGAAATATATTGGAAGCAGAAGCAGTCAAGGGTAGCTTAGGGATAGGGTTAGGGTTAGGGTTATGGTACGGCTTAGGGCATGGGTACGGGTACGGGTTAGTGTACGGCGTCGGGTATGGTTTAGGGTTAGGTTTTGGGTTAGTTTTAGGTTTCGGGCTCGGTTTAGTGTACGGGTTAGAATTAGGGTACGTGTTAGTGTTAGGGTAGGGGTTATGGTTGGGATACGCGTTAGGGTTAGGGTATTTATTAAACCTATCCCACTCTCTAGGTACCACTTAGCACATAAAGGAATATTATTTGGGGTCCAGCCATGGAGAAGAGTTTAGACACTAGGATAAGATAAGGAAAAAACCCAGTATACAGAAATCACATGAGGATTCTATTTTTAACCTGTTTATTAAAATACTAGAGATTAGGAAATCTATTGGAGGCAGAAGCAGTCAAGGGTATCTTAGTGTTAGGGCTAGGGTTAGGGTTAGCGTTAGGATACGGCTTAGCATATGGGTTCGGGTACGGGTTAGGTTACGGTGTAGGGTATGGGTTAGGGTTAGGTTTAGTTTTAGGGTTAGGGCTCGGTTAAGGTACGGGTTATGATTAGGGTACGTGTTAGTGTTAGGGTAGGGGTTAGGGTTAGGTTAAACGTTAGGGTTAGGGTATTTATTGAACCTATCCCACTCTCTAGGTACCACTTAGCACGTAAAGGAATATTATTTGGATCCCAGCCTTGGAGAAGAGTTTAAACAATAGGATAAGATAAGGAACACACCCATTATAAAGAAATCACATGAGGATTCTCTTTTTACCCTGTTTCTTAAAACACTAGTGCTTAGGAAATCTACTGGAGGCAGAAGCAGTCAAGGTAGCTTTGGGTTAGGGTTAGGTTTAGGGTTAGGGTACAGCTTAGGGCAGGGGTTCGAGTACGGGTTAGGGTACGGTGTAGGGTATGGGTTAGGCTTAGGGTTAGGGTTAGTTTCTGGGTGAGGGCTCGGTTTAGGGTATGTGTTAGAATTAGTGTACGTGTTAGGGTTAGGGTAGTGTTTAGGGTTAGGGTACGCGTTAGGGTTAGGGTATTTATTAAACCTATCCCACTCTCTAGATACCACTGAGCACGTAAAGTAATATTATTTAGATTCCAGCCATGGAGATGAGTTTACAGACTAGGATTAGGTAAGGAACACACCCAGTATACAGAAATCACATGAGGATTCTCTTTTTAACCTGTTCCCTAAAACACTAGTGCTTAGGAAATCTATTGGAGGCAGAAGCAGTCAAGGGAAGCTTAGGATTAGGGTTAGGGTTACGGTTAGGGTTAGGGTACAGCTTAGGATACGGGTTCAGATAGGGGTTAGGGTACGGCATAGGGTATCTGTTACGGTTAGGGTTAGTTGTAGGGTTAGGGCTCGGTTTAGGGTGCGGGTTAGGATTACAGTACGTGTTAGGGTTAGGGTAGGGTTAGGGTTAGGATACGCGTTAGGGTTGGGGTATTTATTAAACCTATCCCACTCTCTAGGTACCACTTAGCACATAAAGGAATATTATTCGGGGTCCAGCCATGGAGAAGTGTTTAGACACTAGGATAAGATAAGGAAAAAACCCAGTATACAGAAATCACATAAGGATTCTATTTTTAACCTGTTCCACAAAACACTAGTGCTTAGGAAATCTATTGGAGGCAGAAGCAGTCAAGGGTAGCTTAGGGTTCGTGTTAGGGTCAGTGTTATGGTTAGGGTACGGCTTATTGGACGGGTTCGGATACGTGTTAAGGTATGGCATAGCGTATGGTTTAGGGTTAGGGTTAGGGCTCGGTTTAGGGTACGGGTTATGAGTAGGGTACGTGTTAGGGTTAGGTTACACGTTAGGGTTAGGGTGTTTATTAAACCTATCCCACTCTCTAGGTACCACTTAGCACGTAAAGGAGTATTATTTGGGTTCCAGCCATGGAGAAGAGTTTAGAAACTAGCATAAGATAAGGAACTCACCCATAATAAAGAAATCACATAAGGATTCTCTTTTTAACCTGTTCCCTAAAACACTATTGATTAGGAAATCTATTGGAGGCAGAAGCAGTCAAGGGTAACTTAGGGTTAGAGATAGCGTTAGGGTTAGGGTTAGGGTAGTGCTTAGCGTACAGGTTCGGGTATGGGTTAGGGTATGGCGTAGGGTATGCTTTAGGGTTAGGGTTAGGGTTAGGGCTCGGTTTAGGGTACAGATTAGATTTGGGTATGTGTTAGACTTAGGGTAGGGGTTAGGGTTAGATTACGCATTAGGGTTAGGGTATTTATTAAACCTATCCCACTCTCTAGATATCACTTAGCACGTAAAGGAATATTATTTGGTGTCCAGCCATGGAGAAGAGTTTAGACACTAGGATAAGGAAATGAACACACCCATTATAAAGAAATCACATGAGGATTCTCTTTTTAATCTGTTTATTAAAATACTAGAGATTAGGAAATCTATTGGAGGCAGAAGCAGTCAAGGGTATCTTAGTGTTAGGACTAGGGTTAGGGTTAGCGTTAGAATACGGCTTAGCATACGGGTTCGGGTACGGGTTAGGGTACGGCGTAGGGTATGGGTTAGGGTTAGGGTTAGGTTTAGTTTTACGGTTAGGGCTCGGTTTAGGGTACGGGTTATGATTAGGGTACGTGTTAGTGTTAGGGTAGGGGTTAGGGTTAGAGGTTACACGTTAGGGTTACGGTATTTATTAAACCTATCCCACTCTCTAGGTACCACTTAGCACGTAAAGGAATATTATTTGGATCCCAGCCATGGAGAATAGTTTAAACAATAGGATAAGATAAGGAACACACCCATTATAAAGAAATCACATGAGGATTCTCTTTTTAACCTGTTCTTTAAAACACTAGTGCTTAAGAAATCTATTGGAGGACGAAGCAGTCAAGGGTAGCTTAGGGTTAGGTTTAGGGTTAGGCTACGGCTTAGCATACTGGTTCGGGTACAGTTTAGGTTTCGGCGTAGGGTATAGGTTAGGGTTAGTGTTAGTGTTAGTTTTATGGTTAGCGCTCGGTTTAGGGTACGGGTTATGATTAGGGTACGTGTTAGGGTTAGGTTAGGGTTTAGATTTAGGGTATTCGTTAGGGTCATTGTATTTATTAAACCTATCCCACTCTCTAGATTCCACGTAGCACGTAAAGGAATTTTATTGGGGTCCAGCCATGTAGAAGAGTTTAGACACTAGGATAAGATAAGGAACACACCCATTATAAAGAAATCACATGAGGATTCTCTTTTTACCCTGTTCCTTAAAACACTAGTGCTTAGGAAATCTACTGGAGGCAGAAGCAGTCAAGGTAGCTTCGGGTTAGGGTTAGGTTTAGGGTTAGGGTACGGCTTAGGGCAGGGGTTCGAGTACGGGTTAGGGTACGGTGTAGGGTATGGGTTAGGCTTAGGGTTAGGGTTAGTTTCCGGGTGAGGGCTCGGTTTAGGGTATGTGTTAGAATTAGTGTACGTGTTAGGGTTAGGGTAGTGTTTAGGGTTAGGGTACGCGTTAGGGTTAGGGTATTTATTAAACCTATCCCACTCTCTAGATACCACTTAGCACGTAAAGTAATATTATTTGGGTTCCAGCCATGGAGATGAGTTTACAGACTAGGATTAGATAAGGAACACACCCAGTATACAGAAATCACATGAGGATTCTCTTTTTAACCTGCTCCTAAAAACACTAGTGCTTAGGAAATCTATTGGAGGCAGAAGCAGTCAAGGGTAGCTTAGGGTTCAGGTTAGGGTTAGTGTTATGGTTAGGGTACGGCTTATTGGACGGGTTCGGATACGTGTTAGGGTATGGCGTAGGGTATGGTTTAGGGTTAGGGTTAGGGTTAGTTTTAGGGTTAGGGCTCGGTTTAGGGTACGGGTTATGATTAGGGTACGTGTTAGGGTTAGGGTAGGGGTTAAGGTTAGGTTACACGTTAGGGTTAGGGTGTTTATTAAACCTATCCCACTCCCTAAGTACCACTTAGCACGTAAAGGAATATTATTTGGATTCCACCCATTGAAAAGAGTTTAAACAATAGGATAAGATAAGGAACACAACCATTATATAGAAATCACATGAGGATTCTTTTTTTAACCTGTTATTTAAAACACTAGTGCTTAAGAAATCTATTGGAGGCCGAAGCAGTCAAGGGTAGCTTAGGTTCAGGTTTAGGTTTAGGGTTAGGCTACAGCTTAGCATACTGGTTCGGGTACGGGTTAGGGTATGGCATAGGGTATAGGTTAGGGGTAGGGTTAGGGTTAGTTTTAGGGTTAGCGCTCGGTTTCGGATACGGGTTAGTATTTGGCTATGTGTTAGGGTTAGGGTAGGGGTTAGGGTTAGGGTACGCGTTAGGGTTAGGGTATTTATTAAACCTATCCCACTCTCTAGATACCACTTAGCACGTAAAGGAATTTTATTTGGGGTCCAGCCATGTAGAATAGTTTAGACACTGGATAAGAAAAGGAACACACCCATTATAAAGAAATCACATGAGGATTCTCTTTTTAACGTGTTCTTTAAAACACTAGTGCTTAGGAAATCTATTTGAGGCAGAAGCTGTCAAGGGTAGCTTAGGGTTAGGATTTGGGTTAGGGTACTGCTTAGGGGACGGGTTCGGATATGGGTTAGGGTATGGCGTAGGGTATGGGTTAGGGTTAGGGTTAGGGTTAATTTTAGGGTTAGGGCTTGATTTAGGGTACGGGTTAGGACTAGGCTACGTGTTAGGTTAGGGTAGGGTTTAGGGTTAGAATACGTGTTAGGGTTAGGGTATTTATTAAACCTATCCCACTCTCTAGATGCAACTTAGCACGTAAAGGAATATTATTTGGGGTCCAGCCATGGAGAAGAGTTTAGCAACTAGGATACGATAAGGTACACACCCAGTATACAGAAATCACATGAGGATTCTCTTTTTAACCTGTTCCTCAAAACATTAGTGCTTAGGAAATATATTGGAAGCAGAAGCAGTCAAGGGTAGCTTAGGGATAGGGTTAGGGTTAGGGTTATGGTACGGCTTAGGGCATGGGTACGGGTACGGGTTAGTGTACGGCGTCGGGTATGGTTTAGGGTTAGGTTTTGGGTTAGTTTTAGGTTTCGGGCTCGGTTTAGTGTACGGGTTAGAATTAGGGTACGTGTTAGTGTTAGGGTAGGGGTTATGGTTGGGATACGCGTTAGGGTTAGGGTATTTATTAAACCTATCCCACTCTCTAGGTACCACTTAGCACATAAAGGAATATTATTTGGGGTCCAGCCATGGAGAAGAGTTTAGACACTAGGATAAGATAAGGAAAAAACCCAGTATACAGAAATCACATGAGGATTCTATTTTTAACCTGTTTATTAAAATACTAGAGATTAGGAAATCTATTGGAGGCAGAAGCAGTCAAGGGTATCTTAGTGTTAGGGCTAGGGTTAGGGTTAGCGTTAGGATACGGCTTAGCATATGGGTTCGGGTACGGGTTAGGTTACGGTGTAGGGTATGGGTTAGGGTTAGGTTTAGTTTTAGGGTTAGGGCTCGGTTAAGGTACGGGTTATGATTAGGGTACGTGTTAGTGTTAGGGTAGGGGTTAGGGTTAGGTTAAACGTTAGGGTTAGGGTATTTATTGAACCTATCCCACTCTCTAGGTACCACTTAGCACGTAAAGGAATATTATTTGGATCCCAGCCTTGGAGAAGAGTTTAAACAATAGGATAAGATAAGGAACACACCCATTATAAAGAAATCACATGAGGATTCTCTTTTTACCCTGTTTCTTAAAACACTAGTGCTTAGGAAATCTACTGGAGGCAGAAGCAGTCAAGGTAGCTTTGGGTTAGGGTTAGGTTTAGGGTTAGGGTACAGCTTAGGGCAGGGGTTCGAGTACGGGTTAGGGTACGGTGTAGGGTATGGGTTAGGCTTAGGGTTAGGGTTAGTTTCTGGGTGAGGGCTCGGTTTAGGGTATGTGTTAGAATTAGTGTACGTGTTAGGGTTAGGGTAGTGTTTAGGGTTAGGGTACGCGTTAGGGTTAGGGTATTTATTAAACCTATCCCACTCTCTAGATACCACTGAGCACGTAAAGTAATATTATTTAGATTCCAGCCATGGAGATGAGTTTACAGACTAGGATTAGGTAAGGAACACACCCAGTATACAGAAATCACATGAGGATTCTCTTTTTAACCTGTTCCCTAAAACACTAGTGCTTAGGAAATCTATTGGAGGCAGAAGCAGTCAAGGGAAGCTTAGGATTAGGGTTAGGGTTACGGTTAGGGTTAGGGTACAGCTTAGGATACGGGTTCAGATAGGGGTTAGGGTACGGCATAGGGTATCTGTTACGGTTAGGGTTAGTTGTAGGGTTAGGGCTCGGTTTAGGGTGCGGGTTAGGATTACAGTACGTGTTAGGGTTAGGGTAGGGTTAGGGTTAGGATACGCGTTAGGGTTGGGGTATTTATTAAACCTATCCCACTCTCTAGGTACCACTTAGCACATAAAGGAATATTATTCGGGGTCCAGCCATGGAGAAGTGTTTAGACACTAGGATAAGATAAGGAAAAAACCCAGTATACAGAAATCACATAAGGATTCTATTTTTAACCTGTTCCACAAAACACTAGTGCTTAGGAAATCTATTGGAGGCAGAAGCAGTCAAGGGTAGCTTAGGGTTCGTGTTAGGGTCAGTGTTATGGTTAGGGTACGGCTTATTGGACGGGTTCGGATACGTGTTAAGGTATGGCATAGCGTATGGTTTAGGGTTAGGGTTAGGGCTCGGTTTAGGGTACGGGTTATGAGTAGGGTACGTGTTAGGGTTAGGTTACACGTTAGGGTTAGGGTGTTTATTAAACCTATCCCACTCTCTAGGTACCACTTAGCACGTAAAGGAGTATTATTTGGGTTCCAGCCATGGAGAAGAGTTTAGAAACTAGCATAAGATAAGGAACTCACCCATAATAAAGAAATCACATAAGGATTCTCTTTTTAACCTGTTCCCTAAAACACTATTGATTAGGAAATCTATTGGAGGCAGAAGCAGTCAAGGGTAACTTAGGGTTAGAGATAGCGTTAGGGTTAGGGTTAGGGTAGTGCTTAGCGTACAGGTTCGGGTATGGGTTAGGGTATGGCGTAGGGTATGCTTTAGGGTTAGGGTTAGGGTTAGGGCTCGGTTTAGGGTACAGATTAGATTTGGGTATGTGTTAGACTTAGGGTAGGGGTTAGGGTTAGATTACGCATTAGGGTTAGGGTATTTATTAAACCTATCCCACTCTCTAGATATCACTTAGCACGTAAAGGAATATTATTTGGTGTCCAGCCATGGAGAAGAGTTTAGACACTAGGATAAGGAAATGAACACACCCATTATAAAGAAATCACATGAGGATTCTCTTTTTAATCTGTTTATTAAAATACTAGAGATTAGGAAATCTATTGGAGGCAGAAGCAGTCAAGGGTATCTTAGTGTTAGGACTAGGGTTAGGGTTAGCGTTAGAATACGGCTTAGCATACGGGTTCGGGTACGGGTTAGGGTACGGCGTAGGGTATGGGTTAGGGTTAGGGTTAGGTTTAGTTTTACGGTTAGGGCTCGGTTTAGGGTACGGGTTATGATTAGGGTACGTGTTAGTGTTAGGGTAGGGGTTAGGGTTAGAGGTTACACGTTAGGGTTACGGTATTTATTAAACCTATCCCACTCTCTAGGTACCACTTAGCACGTAAAGGAATATTATTTGGATCCCAGCCATGGAGAATAGTTTAAACAATAGGATAAGATAAGGAACACACCCATTATAAAGAAATCACATGAGGATTCTCTTTTTAACCTGTTCTTTAAAACACTAGTGCTTAAGAAATCTATTGGAGGACGAAGCAGTCAAGGGTAGCTTAGGGTTAGGTTTAGGGTTAGGCTACGGCTTAGCATACTGGTTCGGGTACAGTTTAGGTTTCGGCGTAGGGTATAGGTTAGGGTTAGTGTTAGTGTTAGTTTTATGGTTAGCGCTCGGTTTAGGGTACGGGTTATGATTAGGGTACGTGTTAGGGTTAGGTTAGGGTTTAGATTTAGGGTATTCGTTAGGGTCATTGTATTTATTAAACCTATCCCACTCTCTAGATTCCACGTAGCACGTAAAGGAATTTTATTGGGGTCCAGCCATGTAGAAGAGTTTAGACACTAGGATAAGATAAGGAACACACCCATTATAAAGAAATCACATGAGGATTCTCTTTTTACCCTGTTCCTTAAAACACTAGTGCTTAGGAAATCTACTGGAGGCAGAAGCAGTCAAGGTAGCTTCGGGTTAGGGTTAGGTTTAGGGTTAGGGTACGGCTTAGGGCAGGGGTTCGAGTACGGGTTAGGGTACGGTGTAGGGTATGGGTTAGGCTTAGGGTTAGGGTTAGTTTCCGGGTGAGGGCTCGGTTTAGGGTATGTGTTAGAATTAGTGTACGTGTTAGGGTTAGGGTAGTGTTTAGGGTTAGGGTACGCGTTAGGGTTAGGGTATTTATTAAACCTATCCCACTCTCTAGATACCACTTAGCACGTAAAGTAATATTATTTGGGTTCCAGCCATGGAGATGAGTTTACAGACTAGGATTAGATAAGGAACACACCCAGTATACAGAAATCACATGAGGATTCTCTTTTTAACCTGCTCCTAAAAACACTAGTGCTTAGGAAATCTATTGGAGGCAGAAGCAGTCAAGGGTAGCTTAGGGTTCAGGTTAGGGTTAGTGTTATGGTTAGGGTACGGCTTATTGGACGGGTTCGGATACGTGTTAGGGTATGGCGTAGGGTATGGTTTAGGGTTAGGGTTAGGGTTAGTTTTAGGGTTAGGGCTCGGTTTAGGGTACGGGTTATGATTAGGGTACGTGTTAGGGTTAGGGTAGGGGTTAAGGTTAGGTTACACGTTAGGGTTAGGGTGTTTATTAAACCTATCCCACTCCCTAAGTACCACTTAGCACGTAAAGGAATATTATTTGGATTCCACCCATTGAAAAGAGTTTAAACAATAGGATAAGATAAGGAACACAACCATTATATAGAAATCACATGAGGATTCTTTTTTTAACCTGTTATTTAAAACACTAGTGCTTAAGAAATCTATTGGAGGCCGAAGCAGTCAAGGGTAGCTTAGGTTCAGGTTTAGGTTTAGGGTTAGGCTACAGCTTAGCATACTGGTTCGGGTACGGGTTAGGGTATGGCATAGGGTATAGGTTAGGGGTAGGGTTAGGGTTAGTTTTAGGGTTAGCGCTCGGTTTCGGATACGGGTTAGTATTTGGCTATGTGTTAGGGTTAGGGTAGGGGTTAGGGTTAGGGTACGCGTTAGGGTTAGGGTATTTATTAAACCTATCCCACTCTCTAGATACCACTTAGCACGTAAAGGAATTTTATTTGGGGTCCAGCCATGTAGAATAGTTTAGACACTGGATAAGAAAAGGAACACACCCATTATAAAGAAATCACATGAGGATTCTCTTTTTAACGTGTTCTTTAAAACACTAGTGCTTAGGAAATCTATTTGAGGCAGAAGCTGTCAAGGGTAGCTTAGGGTTAGGATTTGGGTTAGGGTACTGCTTAGGGGACGGGTTCGGATATGGGTTAGGGTATGGCGTAGGGTATGGGTTAGGGTTAGGGTTAGGGTTAATTTTAGGGTTAGGGCTTGATTTAGGGTACGGGTTAGGACTAGGCTACGTGTTAGGTTAGGGTAGGGTTTAGGGTTAGAATACTTGTTAGGGTTAGGGTATTTATTAAACCTATCCCACTCTCTAGATGCAACTTAGCACGTAAAGGAATATTATTTGGGGTCCAGCCATGGAGAAGAGTTTAGCAACTAGGATACGATAAGGTACACACCCAGTATACAGAAATCACATGAGGATTCTCTTTTTAACCTGTTCCTCAAAACATTAGTGCTTAGGAAATATATTGGAAGCAGAAGCAGTCAAGGGTAGCTTAGGGATAGGGTTAGGGTTAGGGTTATGGTACGGCTTAGGGCATGGGTACGGGTACGGGTTAGTGTACGGCGTCGGGTATGGTTTAGGGTTAGGTTTTGGGTTAGTTTTAGGTTTCGGGCTCGGTTTAGTGTACGGGTTAGAATTAGGGTACGTGTTAGTGTTAGGGTAGGGGTTATGGTTGGGATACGCGTTAGGGTTAGGGTATTTATTAAACCTATCCCACTCTCTAGGTACCACTTAGCACATAAAGGAATATTATTTGGGGTCCAGCCATGGAGAAGAGTTTAGACACTAGGATAAGATAAGGAAAAAACCCAGTATACAGAAATCACATGAGGATTCTATTTTTAACCTGTTTATTAAAATACTAGAGATTAGGAAATCTATTGGAGGCAGAAGCAGTCAAGGGTATCTTAGTGTTAGGGCTAGGGTTAGGGTTAGCGTTAGGATACGGCTTAGCATATGGGTTCGGGTACGGGTTAGGTTACGGTGTAGGGTATGGGTTAGGGTTAGGTTTAGTTTTAGGGTTAGGGCTCGGTTAAGGTACGGGTTATGATTAGGGTACGTGTTAGTGTTAGGGTAGGGGTTAGGGTTAGGTTAAACGTTAGGGTTAGGGTATTTATTGAACCTATCCCACTCTCTAGGTACCACTTAGCACGTAAAGGAATATTATTTGGATCCCAGCCTTGGAGAAGAGTTTAAACAATAGGATAAGATAAGGAACACACCCATTATAAAGAAATCACATGAGGATTCTCTTTTTACCCTGTTTCTTAAAACACTAGTGCTTAGGAAATCTACTGGAGGCAGAAGCAGTCAAGGTAGCTTTGGGTTAGGGTTAGGTTTAGGGTTAGGGTACAGCTTAGGGCAGGGGTTCGAGTACGGGTTAGGGTACGGTGTAGGGTATGGGTTAGGCTTAGGGTTAGGGTTAGTTTCTGGGTGAGGGCTCGGTTTAGGGTATGTGTTAGAATTAGTGTACGTGTTAGGGTTAGGGTAGTGTTTAGGGTTAGGGTACGCGTTAGGGTTAGGGTATTTATTAAACCTATCCCACTCTCTAGATACCACTGAGCACGTAAAGTAATATTATTTAGATTCCAGCCATGGAGATGAGTTTACAGACTAGGATTAGGTAAGGAACACACCCAGTATACAGAAATCACATGAGGATTCTCTTTTTAACCTGTTCCCTAAAACACTAGTGCTTAGGAAATCTATTGGAGGCAGAAGCAGTCAAGGGAAGCTTAGGATTAGGGTTAGGGTTACGGTTAGGGTTAGGGTACAGCTTAGGATACGGGTTCAGATAGGGGTTAGGGTACGGCATAGGGTATCTGTTACGGTTAGGGTTAGTTGTAGGGTTAGGGCTCGGTTTAGGGTGCGGGTTAGGATTACAGTACGTGTTAGGGTTAGGGTAGGGTTAGGGTTAGGATACGCGTTAGGGTTGGGGTATTTATTAAACCTATCCCACTCTCTAGGTACCACTTAGCACATAAAGGAATATTATTCGGGGTCCAGCCATGGAGAAGTGTTTAGACACTAGGATAAGATAAGGAAAAAACCCAGTATACAGAAATCACATAAGGATTCTATTTTTAACCTGTTCCACAAAACACTAGTGCTTAGGAAATCTATTGGAGGCAGAAGCAGTCAAGGGTAGCTTAGGGTTCGTGTTAGGGTCAGTGTTATGGTTAGGGTACGGCTTATTGGACGGGTTCGGATACGTGTTAAGGTATGGCATAGCGTATGGTTTAGGGTTAGGGTTAGGGCTCGGTTTAGGGTACGGGTTATGAGTAGGGTACGTGTTAGGGTTAGGTTACACGTTAGGGTTAGGGTGTTTATTAAACCTATCCCACTCTCTAGGTACCACTTAGCACGTAAAGGAGTATTATTTGGGTTCCAGCCATGGAGAAGAGTTTAGAAACTAGCATAAGATAAGGAACTCACCCATAATAAAGAAATCACATAAGGATTCTCTTTTTAACCTGTTCCCTAAAACACTATTGATTAGGAAATCTATTGGAGGCAGAAGCAGTCAAGGGTAACTTAGGGTTAGAGATAGCGTTAGGGTTAGGGTTAGGGTAGTGCTTAGCGTACAGGTTCGGGTATGGGTTAGGGTATGGCGTAGGGTATGCTTTAGGGTTAGGGTTAGGGTTAGGGCTCGGTTTAGGGTACAGATTAGATTTGGGTATGTGTTAGACTTAGGGTAGGGGTTAGGGTTAGATTACGCATTAGGGTTAGGGTATTTATTAAACCTATCCCACTCTCTAGATATCACTTAGCACGTAAAGGAATATTATTTGGTGTCCAGCCATGGAGAAGAGTTTAGACACTAGGATAAGGAAATGAACACACCCATTATAAAGAAATCACATGAGGATTCTCTTTTTAATCTGTTTATTAAAATACTAGAGATTAGGAAATCTATTGGAGGCAGAAGCAGTCAAGGGTATCTTAGTGTTAGGACTAGGGTTAGGGTTAGCGTTAGAATACGGCTTAGCATACGGGTTCGGGTACGGGTTAGGGTACGGCGTAGGGTATGGGTTAGGGTTAGGGTTAGGTTTAGTTTTACGGTTAGGGCTCGGTTTAGGGTACGGGTTATGATTAGGGTACGTGTTAGTGTTAGGGTAGGGGTTAGGGTTAGAGGTTACACGTTAGGGTTACGGTATTTATTAAACCTATCCCACTCTCTAGGTACCACTTAGCACGTAAAGGAATATTATTTGGATCCCAGCCATGGAGAATAGTTTAAACAATAGGATAAGATAAGGAACACACCCATTATAAAGAAATCACATGAGGATTCTCTTTTTAACCTGTTCTTTAAAACACTAGTGCTTAAGAAATCTATTGGAGGACGAAGCAGTCAAGGGTAGCTTAGGGTTAGGTTTAGGGTTAGGCTACGGCTTAGCATACTGGTTCGGGTACAGTTTAGGTTTCGGCGTAGGGTATAGGTTAGGGATAGTGTTAGTGTTAGTTTTATGGTTAGCGCTCGGTTTAGGGTACGGGTTATGATTAGGGTACGTGTTAGGGTTAGGTTAGGGTTTAGATTTAGGGTATTCGTTAGGGTCATTGTATTTATTAAACCTATCCCACTCTCTAGATTCCACGTAGCACGTAAAGGAATTTTATTGGGGTCCAGCCATGTAGAAGAGTTTAGACACTAGGATAAGATAAGGAACACACCCATTATAAAGAAATCACATGAGGATTCTCTTTTTACCCTGTTCCTTAAAACACTAGTGCTTAGGAAATCTACTGGAGGCAGAAGCAGTCAAGGTAGCTTCGGGTTAGGGTTAGGTTTAGGGTTAGGGTACGGCTTAGGGCAGGGGTTCGAGTACGGGTTAGGGTACGGTGTAGGGTATGGGTTAGGCTTAGGGTTAGGGTTAGTTTCCGGGTGAGGGCTCGGTTTAGGGTATGTGTTAGAATTAGTGTACGTGTTAGGGTTAGGGTAGTGTTTAGGGTTAGGGTACGCGTTAGGGTTAGGGTATTTATTAAACCTATCCCACTCTCTAGATACCACTTAGCACGTAAAGTAATATTATTTGGGTTCCAGCCATGGAGATGAGTTTACAGACTAGGATTAGATAAGGAACACACCCAGTATACAGAAATCACATGAGGATTCTCTTTTTAACCTGCTCCTAAAAACACTAGTGCTTAGGAAATCTATTGGAGGCAGAAGCAGTCAAGGGTAGCTTAGGGTTCAGGTTAGGGTTAGTGTTATGGTTAGGGTACGGCTTATTGGACGGGTTCGGATACGTGTTAGGGTATGGCGTAGGGTATGGTTTAGGGTTAGGGTTAGGGTTAGTTTTAGGGTTAGGGCTCGGTTTAGGGTACGGGTTATGATTAGGGTACGTGTTAGGGTTAGGGTAGGGGTTAAGGTTAGGTTACACGTTAGGGTTAGGGTGTTTATTAAACCTATCCCACTCCCTAAGTACCACTTAGCACGTAAAGGAATATTATTTGGATTCCACCCATTGAAAAGAGTTTAAACAATAGGATAAGATAAGGAACACAACCATTATATAGAAATCACATGAGGATTCTTTTTTTAACCTGTTATTTAAAACACTAGTGCTTAAGAAATCTATTGGAGGCCGAAGCAGTCAAGGGTAGCTTAGGTTCAGGTTTAGGTTTAGGGTTAGGCTACAGCTTAGCATACTGGTTCGGGTACGGGTTAGGGTATGGCATAGGGTATAGGTTAGGGGTAGGGTTAGGGTTAGTTTTAGGGTTAGCGCTCGGTTTCGGATACGGGTTAGTATTTGGCTATGTGTTAGGGTTAGGGTAGGGGTTAGGGTTAGGGTACGCGTTAGGGTTAGGGTATTTATTAAACCTATCCCACTCTCTAGATACCACTTAGCACGTAAAGGAATTTTATTTGGGGTCCAGCCATGTAGAATAGTTTAGACACTGGATAAGAAAAGGAACACACCCATTATAAAGAAATCACATGAGGATTCTCTTTTTAACGTGTTCTTTAAAACACTAGTGCTTAGGAAATCTATTTGAGGCAGAAGCTGTCAAGGGTAGCTTAGGGTTAGGATTTGGGTTAGGGTACTGCTTAGGGGACGGGTTCGGATATGGGTTAGGGTATGGCGTAGGGTATGGGTTAGGGTTAGGGTTAGGGTTAATTTAGGGTTAGGGCTTGATTTAGGGTACGGGTTAGGACTAGGCTACGTGTTAGGTTAGGGGTAGGGTTTAGGGTTAGAATACTTGTTAGGGTTAGGGTATTTATTAAACCTATCCCACTCTCTAGATGCAACTTAGCACGTAAAGGAATATTATTTGGGGTCCAGCCATGGAGAAGAGTTTAGCAACTAGGATACGATAAGGTACACACCCAGTATACAGAAATCACATGAGGATTCTCTTTTTAACCTGTTCCTCAAAACATTAGTGCTTAGGAAATATATTGGAAGCAGAAGCAGTCAAGGGTAGCTTAGGGATAGGGTTAGGGTTAGGGTTATGGTACGGCTTAGGGCATGGGTACGGGTACGGGTTAGTGTACGGCGTCGGGTATGGTTTAGGGTTAGGTTTTGGGTTAGTTTTAGGTTTCGGGCTCGGTTTAGTGTACGGGTTAGAATTAGGGTACGTGTTAGTGTTAGGGTAGGGGTTATGGTTGGGATACGCGTTAGGGTTAGGGTATTTATTAAACCTATCCCACTCTCTAGGTACCACTTAGCACATAAAGGAATATTATTTGGGGTCCAGCCATGGAGAAGAGTTTAGACACTAGGATAAGATAAGGAAAAAACCCCAGTATACAGAAATCACATGAGGATTCTATTTTTAACCTGTTTATTAAAATACTAGAGATTAGGAAATCTATTGGAGGCAGAAGCAGTCAAGGGTATCTTAGTGTTAGGGCTAGGGTTAGGGTTAGCGTTAGGATACGGCTTAGCATATGGGTTCGGGTACGGGTTAGGTTACGGTGTAGGGTATGGGTTAGGGTTAGGTTTAGTTTTAGGGTTAGGGCTCGGTTAAGGTACGGGTTATGATTAGGGTACGTGTTAGTGTTAGGGTAGGGGTTAGGGTTAGGTTAAACGTTAGGGTTAGGGTATTTATTGAACCTATCCCACTCTCTAGGTACCACTTAGCACGTAAAGGAATATTATTTGGATCCCAGCCTTGGAGAAGAGTTTAAACAATAGGATAAGATAAGGAACACACCCATTATAAAGAAATCACATGAGGATTCTCTTTTTACCCTGTTTCTTAAAACACTAGTGCTTAGGAAATCTACTGGAGGCAGAAGCAGTCAAGGTAGCTTTGGGTTAGGGTTAGGTTTAGGGTTAGGGTACAGCTTAGGGCAGGGGGTTCGAGTACGGGTTAGGGTACGGTGTAGCGGTATGGGTTAGGCTTAGGGTTAGGGTTAGTTTCTGGGTGAGGGCTCGGTTTAGGGTATGTGTTAGAATTAGTGTACGTGTTAGGGTTAGGGTAGTGTTTAGGGTTAGGGTACGCGTTAGGGTTAGGGTATTTATTAAACCTATCCCACTCTCTAGATACCACTGAGCACGTAAAGTAATATTATTTAGATTCCAGCCATGGAGATGAGTTTACAGACTAGGATTAGGTAAGGAACACACCCAGTATACAGAAATCACATGAGGATTCTCTTTTTAACCTGTTCCCTAAAACACTAGTGCTTAGGAAATCTATTGGAGGCAGAAGCAGTCAAGGGAAGCTTAGGATTAGGGTTAGGGTTACGGTTAGGGTTAGGGTACAGCTTAGGATACGGGTTCAGATAGGGGTTAGGGTACGGCATAGGGTATCTGTTACGGTTAGGGTTAGTTGTAGGGTTAGGGCTCGGTTTAGGGTGCGGGTTAGGATTACAGTACGTGTTAGGGTTAGGGTAGGGTTAGGGTTAGGATACGCGTTAGGGTTGGGGTATTTATTAAACCTATCCCACTCTCTAGGTACCACTTAGCACATAAAGGAATATTATTCGGGGTCCAGCCATGGAGAAGTGTTTAGACACTAGGATAAGATAAGGAAAAAACCCAGTATACAGAAATCACATAAGGATTCTATTTTTAACCTGTTCCACAAAACACTAGTGCTTAGGAAATCTATTGGAGGCAGAAGCAGTCAAGGGTAGCTTAGGGTTCGTGTTAGGGTCAGTGTTATGGTTAGGGTACGGCTTATTGGACGGGTTCGGATACGTGTTAAGGTATGGCATAGCGTATGGTTTAGGGTTAGGGTTAGGGCTCGGTTTAGGGTACGGGTTATGAGTAGGGTACGTGTTAGGGTTAGGTTACACGTTAGGGTTAGGGTGTTTATTAAACCTATCCCACTCTCTAGGTACCACTTAGGCACGTAAAGGAGTATTATTTGGGTTCCAGCCATGGAGAAGAGTTTAGAAACTAGCATAAGATAAGGAACTCACCCATAATAAAGAAATCACATAAGGATTCTCTTTTTAACCTGTTCCCTAAAACACTATTGATTAGGAAATCTATTGGAGGCAGAAGCAGTCAAGGGTAACTTAGGGTTAGAGATAGCGTTAGGGTTAGGGTTAGGGTAGTGCTTAGCGTACAGGTTCGGGGTATGGGTTAGGGTATGGCGTAGGGTATGCTTTAGGGGTTAGGGTTAGGGTTAGGGCTCGGTTTAGGGTACAGATTAGATTTGGGTATGTGTTAGACTTAGGGTAGGGGTTAGGGTTAGATTACGCATTAGGGTTAGGGTATTTATTAAACCTATCCCACTCTCTAGATATCACTTAGCACGTAAAGGAATATTATTTGGTGTCCAGCCATGGAGAAGAGTTTAGACACTAGGATAAGGAAATGAACACACCCATTATAAAGAAATCACATGAGGATTCTCTTTTTAATCTGTTTATTAAAATACTAGAGATTAGGAAATCTATTGGAGGCAGAAGCAGTCAAGGGTATCTTAGTGTTAGGACTAGGGTTAGGGTTAGCGTTAGAATACGGCTTAGCATACGGGTTCGGGTACGGGTTAGGGTACGGCGTATGGGTATGGGTTAGGGTTAGGGTTAGGTTTAGTTTTACGGTTAGGGCTCGGTTTAGGGTACGGGTTATGATTAGGGTACGTGTTAGTGTTAGGGTAGGGGTTAGGGTTAGAGGTTACACGTTAGGGTTACGGTATTTATTAAACCTATCCCACTCTCTAGGTACCACTTAGCACGTAAAGGAATATTATTTGGATCCCAGCCATGGAGAATAGTTTAAACAATAGGATAAGATAAGGAACACACCCATTATAAAGAAATCACATGAGGATTCTCTTTTTAACCTGTTCTTTAAAACACTAGTGCTTAAGAAATCTATTGGAGGACGAAGCAGTCAAGGGTAGCTTAGGGTTAGGTTTAGGGTTAGGCTACGGCTTAGCATACTGGTTCGGGTACAGTTTAGGTTTCGGCGTAGGGTATAGGTTAGGGTTAGTGTTAGTGTTAGTTTTATGGTTAGCGCTCGGTTTAGGGTACGGGTTATGATTAGGGTACGTGTTAGGGTTAGGTTAGGGTTTAGATTTAGGGTATTCGTTAGGGTCATTGTATTTATTAAACCTATCCCACCTCTCTAGATTCCACGTAGCACGTAAAGGAATTTTATTGGGGTCCAGCCATGTAGAAGAGTTTAGACAA